>NC_088223.1:85731729-85926729 GCF_036934945.1 Oncorhynchus masou masou | reverse complement strand
TTCTAATCCTGTAATCTAATCCAGATGCCCAGTCTGACAGCTACTTTCTCATTCGCTCCCTCTCTCTCTCTCTAGTAACTGATTTCCTGAAGCAAAACTATCAGGTTCAAGTGTTAGTGTCACAAGTACAGTGAAATGCGTAACTTCGTGCTCTACCTAACAGTAGTGATGGTAAACAAACAGATACAGTTACATGTCAGCAGACTATTTTTGGCGATATATCGAAACTAAAAATAAAAGGTTCCTGGAGTATCCTTCAGGGGTTCTTCAGATTGAAACTGTGGTGGAACTCCTATAAGTTCTTCAAAGATCACCTTCTAATGGGTCCCTGAAGAATATTTTTGAACAAACCCCCTTGTCAATAATATGCATAACAATAACAACAATAACACAATATTATAGTTGTCAGTTTTCATTATGATTTTAGTAAAACATCTAAATGAGATAAACTCCCAGCAGAGCCCCAAGTCCGATGGATATATGGCGTGTTGATGTTAAGGTGTTGATGTTCTCCGTATCTATAGCCAGGATGATTTTCCTGTGCATGGTGACGTAACAAGTTTCCTAATTTATTCATCAGAGTTGTAGCTGGGGAGTCTGTCAATCAAAAAATATATAATTATACAGATGCTTAACAAAATTGTATCATACCTTATTTTTTGTGATGAATGTGAATGAATGAACCTGTTTTGATAATGGTTTTCATACATATACATTGTCCATAATGTAGAGGCCTATGGGATGTTCATTGACGAGGTAAGGGAGGGTAGTGAGAGGGTAGTGAGAGGGTAGTGATAGTGAGAGGGTAGTGAGAGGAAAGTGATAGGGTAGTGAGAGGGTAGTGAGAGGGTAGTGATAGGGTAGTGAGAGGGTAGTGAGAGGGTAGTGATAGGGTAGTGATAGGGTAGTGAGAGGGTAGTGAGAGGGTAGTGATAGGGTAGGGGTAGTGAGAGGGTAGTGAGAGGGTAGTGAGAGGGTAGTGAGAGGGTAGTGAGAGGGTAGTGAGAGGGTAATGATAGTGAGAGGGCAGTGATAGGGGAGTGATAGGGTAGTGAGAAGGTAGTGATAGTGAGAGGGCAGTGATAGGGTAGTGAGAGGGTAGTGATAGGGTAGTGAGGGTAGGAGAGGGTAGTGAGGGTAGTGGGGTAGTGAGAGGGTAGTGATAGGGTAGTGAGAGGGTAGTGAGAGGGGAGGGTAGTGAGAGGGTAGTGATAGTGAGAGGGTAGTGAGAGGGTAGATAGATAGAGAGGGTAGTGATAGGGTGGTGATAGGGGAGTGATAGGGTAGTGAGAGGGTAGTGAGAGGGTAGTGATAGTGAGAGGGTAGTGAGAGGAAAGTGATAGGGATAGGGTAGTGATATTGATAGGGTAGTGAGAGAGGTAGTGAGAGGGTAGTGATAGGGTAGGGGTAGTGAGAGGGTAGTGAGGGATAGGGTAGTGATAGGGGTAGTGAGAGGGTAGTGAGGGTAGTGAGTAGTGAGAGGGTAGGGTAATGATAGTGAGAGGGTAGTGATAGGGTGGTGATAGGGTAGTGAGAGGGTAGTGAGAAGGTAGTGATAGTGAGAGGGTAGTGAGAGGAAAGTGATAGGGATAGGGTAGTGATATTGATAGGGTAGTGAGAGGGTAGTGATAGGGTAGGGGTTGTGATAGGGAAGTAAGAGGGTGGTGATAGAAATAGGGTAGTGAGGGTGATAGGGCAGTGAGAGGGGAAGCGAGAGAGTAGTGAGAGGGTAATGATAGTGACAGGGTAGTGAGAGGGTAGTGACAGTGATAGGGCAGTGAGAGGGGAAGCGAGAGAGTAGTGAGAGGGTAATGATAGTGACAGGGTAGTGAGAGGGTAGTGACAGTGAGAGGGTAATGAGAGGGTAATGATAGTGACAGGGTAGTGAGAGGGTAATGTTAGTGAGAGGGTAATAAGAGGGTAGTGACAGGGTAGGGGTTGTAATAGGGAAGTAAGAGGGTGGTGATAGAAATAGGGTAGTGAGGGTGATAGGGCAGTGATAGTGATAGGGTAGTGACAGTGATAGGGCAGTGAGAGGGTAGTGAGAGTGAGAGGGTAATGAGAGAGTAATGATAGTGACAGGGTAGTGAGATGGTAATGTTAGTGAGAGGGTAATAAGAGGGTAGTGACAGGGTAGTGAGAGGGTAATGATAGTGAGTCAACAAACAGATTACCGACCATTTCGAATCTCACCATACCTTCTCTGCTATGCAATCTGGTTTCAGAGCTGGTCATGGGTGCACCTCAGCCACACTCAAGGTCCTAAACGATATCTTAACCGCCATCGATAAGAAACATTACTGTGCAGCCGTGTTCATTGATCTGGCCAAGGCTTTCGACTCTGTCAATCACCACATCCTCATCGGCAGACTCGACAGCCTTAGTTTCTCAAATGATTGCCTCGCCTGGTTCACCAACTACTTCTCTGATAGAGTTCAGTGTGTCAAATCGGAGGGTCTGCTGTCCGGACCTCTGGCAGTCTCTATGGGGGTGCCACAGGGTTCAATTATTGGACCGACTCTCTTCTCTGTATACATCAATGAGGTCGCTCTTGCTGCTGGTGAGTCTCTGATCCACCTCTACGCAGACGACACCATTCTGTATACTTCTGGCCCTTCTTTGGACACTGTGTTAACAACCCTCCAGGCAAGCTTCAATGCCATACAACTCTCCTTCCGTGGCCTCCAATTGCTCTTAAATACAAGTAAAACTAAATGCATGCTCTTCAACCGATCGCTACCCGCACCTACCCGCCTGTCCAACATCACTACTCTGGACGGCTCTGATTTAAAATACGTGGACAACTACAAATACTTAGGTGTCTGGTTAGACTGTAAACTCTCCTTCCAGACCCATATCAAATTTCTCCAATCCAAAGTTAAATCTAGAATTGGCTTCCTATTTCGCAACAAAGCATCCTTCACTCATGCTGCCAAACATACCCTTGTAAAACTGACCATCCTACCAATCCTCGACTTTGGCGATGTCATTTACAAAATAGCCCTCCAATACCCTACTCAACAAATTGGATGCAGTCTATCACAGTGCAATCCGTTTTGTCACCAAAGCCCCATATACTACCCACCATTGCGACCTGTACGCTCTCGTTGGCTGGCCCTCGCTTCATACTCGTCGCCAAACCCACTGGCTCCATGTCATCTACAAGACCCTGCTAGGTAAAGTCCCCCCTTATCTCAGCTCGCTGGTCACCATAGCATCTCCCACCTGTAGCACACGCTCCAGCAGGTATATCTCTCTAGTCACCCCCAAAACCAATTCTTTCTTTGGCCGCCTCTCCTTCCAGTTCTCTGCTGCCAATGACTGGAACGAACTACAAAATGCACTGAAACTGGAAACACTTATCTCCCTCACTAGCTTTAAGCACCAACTGTCAGAGCAGCTCACAGATTACTGCACCTGTACATAGCCCACCTATATTTTAGCCCAAACAACTACCTCTTTCACTACTGTATTTAATTTATTTATTTATTTTGCTCCTTTGCACCCCATTATTTTTATTTCTACTTTGCACATTCTTCCATTGCAAATCTACCATTCCAGTGTTTTACTTGCTATATTGTATTTACTTGCCACCATGGCCTTTTTTTGCCTTTATCTCCCTTATCTCACCTCATTTGCTCACATCGTATATAGACTTGTTTATACTGTATTATTGACTGTATGTTTGTTTTGCTCCATGTGTAACTCTGTGTCGTTGTATGTGTCGAACTGCTTTGCTTTATCTTGGCCAGGTTGCAATTGTAAATGAGAACTTGTTCTCAACTTGCCTACCTGGTTAAATAAAGGTGAAATAAATAAATAAATAAATAGTGAGAGGGTAGTGATAGTGTCAGGGTAGTGATAGTGAGAGGGTAGTGATAGTGAGAGGGTAGTGATAGTGAGAGGGTAGTGATAGTGAGAGGGTAGTGATAGTGAGAGGGTAGTGATAGTGAGAGGGTAGTGGTAGTGAGAGGGTAGTGATAGCGAGAGGGTAGTGATAGTGAGAGGGTAGTGATAGTGAGAGGGTAGTGATAGTGAGAGGGTAGTGATAGTGAGAGGGTAGTGATAGTGAGAGGGTAGTGAGAGGGTAGTGATAGTGAGAGGGTAGTGATAGTGAGGGTAGTGATAGTGAGAGGGTAGTGATAGTGAGAGGGTAGTGATAGTGAGAGGGTAGTGATAGTGAGAGGGTAGTGATAGTGAGAGGGTAGTGATAGTGAGAGGGTAGTGAGAGGGTAGTGATAGTGAGAGGGTAGTGATAGAGTAGTGAGAGGTAGTTAGTGAAAGGGTAGTGAGAGAGGGTAGTGATAGTGAGAGGGTAGTGAGAGGTGAGTGAGAGGGTGTGAGTAGAGGGAAATGAAAGGGTAGTGAAAGGGTAGTGATAGTGTAGTGAGAGTGTAGTTAGAGGGAAATGAAAGGGTAGTGAGAGGGTAGTGATAGAGTAGTGAGAGTGTAGTTAGAGGGAAATGAAAGGGTAGTGATAGAGTAGTGAGAGTGTAGTTAGAGGGAAATGAAAGGGTAGTGAAAGGGTAGTGATAGAGTAGTGAGAGTGTAGTTAGAGGGAAATTAAAGGGTAGTGAGAGGGTAGTGATAGAGTAGTGAGAGTGTAGTTAGAGGGAAATGAAAGGGTAGTGATAGAGTAGTGAGAGTGTAGTTAGAGGGAAATGAAAGGGTAGTGAGAGGGTAGTGATAGAGTAGTGAGAGTGTAGTTAGAGGGAAATGAAAGGGTAGTGAGAGGGTAGTGATAGAGTAGTGAGAGTGTAGTTAGAGGGAAATGAAAGGGTAGTGATAGAGTAGTGAGAGTGTAGTTAGAGGGAAATGAAAGGGTAGTGAGAGGGTAGTGATAGAGTAGTCAGAGAGTGTAGTTAGAGGGAAATGAAAGGGTAGTGAGAGGGTAGTGATAGAGTAGTGAGTAGTTAGAGGGAAATGAAAGGGTAGTGAAAGGGTATTGATAGAGTAGTTAGAGGGAAATGAAAGGGTAGTGAAAGGGTAGTGATAGAGTAGTGAGAGTGTAGTTAGAGGGAAATGAAAGGGTAGTGATAGAGTAGTGAGAGTGTAGTTAGAGGGAAATGAAAGGGTAGTGAAAGGGTAGTGATAGAGTAGTGAGAGTGTAGTTAGAGGGAAATGAAAGGGTAGCGTCGCTGCCTTCATCAGGCTTGAGGGAAAGTAGAGGGAATGGAAGTCATATTTCCCATTATCACCAGCCAGGTTCCATGTGCAGTGCAGAACTTTCAACACTCAGGTCTTGCCAAAATACTCAAAGTCCAGTGCGCCTTACTCCCTCTCTCCTCCTCCCCACTACTAGTAGCTCCCAAGTACTGAGGGGAGTACAATGGTTTCACCCTACAACCTTGCCCAACCAGAGAGCAGAGGCGAGAAAGAGCAGAGATCCCCCGCCTCTAGCTGAGCTTGGTGTGGGCTAGCCCGTGTTGGGATGGTGTGGGCTAGCCCGTGTTGGGATGGTGTGGGCTTGGTGTGGGCTAGCCCATGTTGGCTTGGTGTGAGCTTGGTGTGGGCAAGCCCGTGTTGGGATGGTGTGGGCTTGGTGTGGGCTAGCCCGTGTTGGCTTGGTGTGGGCTTGGTGTGGGCTAGCCCATGTTGGCTTGGTGTGAGCTTGGTGTGGGCAAGCCCGTGTTGGGATGGTGTGGGCTTGGTGTGGGCTAGCCCGTGTTGGGATAGCTTCAGTGATTTTTGCAATTCGTTCCAGTCATTGGCAGCAAGGAAGGAAAGGCGACCAAAGGAATTGTTGGCTTTGGGGATGACCAGTGAAATGTACCTGCTGGAGCGGGTGTTGCTATGGTGACCAGTGAGCTGAAATAAGGCAGGGCTTTGCCTAGCATAGACTTATAGATGACCTGGGTCCAGTGGGTTTGCCGACGAATATGTAGTGAGGGCCAGCCAACGAGAGCATACAGGTCGCAGTGGTGGGTAGTATATGGGGCTTTGGTGAGTAGAGTGTTAGAGGCTATTTTGTAAATGACATCGCCGAAGTCAAGGATCGGTAGGATGGTCAGTTTTACGAGAGTATGTTGGGCAGCATGAGTGAAGGAAGCTTTGTTGAGAAATAGGAAGCCGATTCTAGATTTAATTTTGGATTGGAGACTCTTAATGTGAGTCTGGAAGGAGAGTTTACAGTCTAACCAGACACCTAGGTATTTGTAGTTGTCCACATATTCAGAACCATCCAGAGTAATGACGCTAGTCAGGCGGGAGGCTTCAAACATAAAGATATAAAACTGTATTTTTTTGTGAAGAATCAACAACAAGTGGGACACAATCATGAAGTGGAACGACATTTATTGGATATTTCAAACTTTAACAAATCAATAACTGTGCAAAATTATTCAGCCCCCTTAAGTTAATACTTTGTAGCGCCACCTTTTGCTGCGATTACAGCTGTAAGTCGCTTGGGGTATGTCTCTATCAGTTTTGCACATCGAGAGATTGACATTTTTTCCCATTCCTCCTTGCAAAACAGCTCGAGCTCAGTGAGGTTGGATGGAGAGCATTTGTAAACAGCAGTTTTCAGTTCTTTCCACAGATTCTCGATTGGATTCAGGTCTGGACTTTGACTTGGCCATTCTAACACCTGGATATGTTTATTTTTGAACCATTCCATTGTGGATTTTGCTTTATGTTTTGGATCATTGTCTTGTTGGAAGACAAATCTCCGTCCCAGTCTCAGGTCTTTTGCAGACTCCATCAGGTTTTCTTCCAGAATGGTCCTGTATTTGGCTCCATCTATCTTCCCATCAATTTTAACCATCTTCCCTGTCCCTGCTGAAGAAAAGCAGGCCCAAACCATGATGCTGCCACCACCATGTTTGACAATGGGGATGGTGTGTTCAGGGTGATGAGCTGTGTTGCTTTTACGCCAAACATAACGTTTTGCATTGTTGCCAAAAAGTTCAATTTTGGTTTCATCTGACCAGAGCACCTTCTTCCACATGTTTGGTGTGTCTCCCAGGTGGCTTGTGGCAAACTTTAAACAACACTTTTTATGGATATCTTTAAGAAATGGCTTTCTCCTTGCCACTCTTCCATAAAGGCCAGATTTGTGCAATATACGACTGATTGTTGTCCTATGGACAGAGTCTCCCACCTCAGCTGTAGATCTCTGCAGTTCATCCAGAGTGATCATGGGCCTCTTGGCTGCATCTCTGATCAGTCTTCTCCTTGTATGAGCTGAAAGTTTAGAGGGATGGCCAGGTCTTGGTAGATTTGCAGTGGTCTGATACTCCTTCCATTTCAATATTATCGCTTGCACAGTGCTCCTTGGGATGTTTAAAGCTTGGGAAATCTTTTTGTATCCAAATCCGGCTTTAAACTTCTTCACAACAGTATCTCAGACCTGCCTGGTGTGTTCCTTGTTGTTCATGATGCTCTCTGCGCTTTTAACGGACCTTTGAGACTATCACAGTGCAGGTGCATTTATACGGAGACTTGATTACACACAGGTGGATTGTATTTATCATCATTCGTCATTTAGGTCAACATTGGATCATTCAGAGATCCTCACTGAACTTCTGGAGAGAGTTTGCTGCACTGAAAGTAAAGGGGCTGAATAATTTTGCACGCCCAATTTTTCAGTTTTTGATTTGCTAAAAAAGTTTGAAATATCCAATAAATGTCATTCCACTTCATGATTGTGTCCCACTTGTTGTTGATTCTTCACAAAAAAATACAGTTTTATATCTTTATCTTTGAGGCCTGAAATGTGGCAAAAGGTCGCAAAGTTCAAGGGGGGCGAATACTTTCGCAGGGCACTGTATACAGAGAAAAGAGTCGGCCAGAGAATTGAATCCTGTGGCACCTCCATAGAGACTGCCAGAGGTCCGGACAACAGGCCCTCTGATTTGACACACTGAACTCTATCTGAGAAGTAGTTGGTAAACCAGGTGAGGCAGTCATTTGAGTGGGCAAGCCAGTGTTGGGGTGGTGTGGGCTTCGTGTGGGCTCGCCAGTGTTGGGGTGGTGTGGGCTTGGTGTGGGCTAGCACGTGCCCAGGCTACACACTCACTGACACACAAACACGCTACACACACACTAGACACACACACTGACACACACAGACCCAAATCCACACCCGTGATTTCCACATACCTCTCAATAACATGCTAATTACTCCCACTTGTGTAAATATTTCTGCTGGTGGTTTGACTGCAGTGTGAGACATAGACCTGAGGTGTACTCCCTGAGGCCAGGCAGAGATAAAGAAAGAGAGAAAGATCTAGGGAGGTAGAGAGAAAGAAAGAGAGAGAGAGAGAGAGAGAGAGAGAGAGAGAGAGCACTACAGCTGATAGAAAACATGTTAATGAGAAGGAAAAGCCATTGGACTCTGGAGCAGTGGAAATGTGTTCTCTGGAGTGATGAATCACGCTTCACCATCTGGCAGTCCGACTGACAAATCTGGGTTTGGCGGATGCCAGTAGAACGCTACCTGCCAGTGCCAACTGTAAAGTTTGGTGGTGAAGGTGTAATGGTCTGGGGCTGGTTTTCATGCTTCAGGCTAGGCCCCTTTGTTCCAGTGAAGGGAAATCTTAACGCTACAGCATAGAATGACATTCTAGACAATTCTGTGCTTCCAACTTTGTGGCAACAGTTTGGGGAAGACCTTTTCCTGTTTCAGTATGACAATGCCCCTGTGCACAAAGCGAGGTCCATACACAAATGGTTTATCGAGATCAGTGTGGAACAACTTTATTGGCCTGCAGAGAGCCTTGACCTCAAACCTATCGAACACCTTTGGGATGAATTGGAACGCTGACTGTGAGCCAGGCCCAATCGCTCAACATCAGTGCCCGACCTCACTAATGCTCTTGCAGCTGAATGGAAGCAAGTCCCCGCAGCAAAGATCCAACATCTAGTAGAATGCCTTCCCAGAAGAGTGGAGGCTGTTATAGCAGCAAAGGGGACACCAATTCCCTATTAATGCCCATGATTTTGCAATGAGATGTTGGACGAGCATGTGTCCACATACTTTTGTTCATGTTGTGTACGTCATAATGACCCAATTATTAAAACATGATCACTGTTACACGGTGTGTGGCATCCCCTTTAAGAGGGTAAGGAGAGGGCAGAACTTGAAGACAGGACACACACACAGACAGATAGTTCACCACATGCCCACAAACACATGCAGGAACCTTGTTCAACTAATCAAAATGTGACCTACACGTTTGATTGGTTACAATAGCAAACGGGGCAGCCTCTGACACTGTGCTGCGGCGGACAAAAGAGAACACTTGAACACACACACAAACACACACACACTGGAAACAAACCCTTTGTCTGTCTCTCTGAACAGCTGGCTTTCATCACATCTGCATATGTCAGCATGGAGACTATAGGCATGGGAATGTGTGTGTGTTTACAGTTTGTTGACTGATGAAAGAGGGGCATGGGAAGATTGGGTCACACCCTGCCTGCCTCATTACTATCATCAGCGAAGCAACATAGAAAAGACTGACAGGGAAACACACACACACACCACTCTCACTGCTACGCTCTTCCAGTGCTTTAATGACAAACAAAAAGAGAATCCCAGGGAGTAATGACAGTCAATCAGGAAATAACTAAAGAGAAAAGGACTGTTAGCCATTTTAGCGTTTGCTGTTTCCCCCTGAAAACTGAAGCCTCATCAGAAACAGAATGTTCCTTGGAACCAAACAGAGTTTTAACAATGGCTCACTCAAACCAAGAAAACAAAGGACCAGTACCACAAAGGGCCTGCTAGAACGCCCAGAGAATTAGGAAGAAACATTGAGCATGTAAGGCAGCTATTGGGAACTAAAGTAAACAGTTAGAGCCAAGTTCAGAAGGAACACAGAAGAACTGTATATCTGTAAGCCCCAGAGGTTTCTCCTCTTTCTCTCTTTCCTCTGTTCCGTGTCTTTTCTCTTGTCCGAAACCAGGCTCAATGTTCGGCCACATAGCTCTTCCCGTCTCCTAGCAACAGGCAAAAAAAGGGCTACCATGAAGAACAGAAAGATGTTTTCTTTTTTTTAGCAGCCGGAATTCTTTCTCCAGGGTTTTTGGCTCTGCCACACCTGATGCTGACACAGCAAGTAGAGAAACCAGGGAGATTTTCTCCACTAAAAGGAACAAAATCATCCAACAACTCCCACAAAAACAGTAGTGCGGCAAGCAGCACATTAACATTCAACATGTGATCCACAGAAGTGGAAACCATTTCCTCTGTGCGATCATGAGGTTTCATGTGGTGCAGCAGCAATCATTTAACTGTGAACCCCACTATTGAAAACAGAAAATCCATAAGGTCCCAAAAAGTTTGTTCTGCTCCAGGACAGCAGAATGAGAGAGAGAGAGAGAGAGAGAGAGAGAGAGAGAGAGAGAGAGAGAGAGAGAGAGAGAGAGAGAGAGAGAGAGAGAGAGAGAGAGAGAGAGAGAGAGAGAGAGAGAGAGAGGAGAGAAAAAATAGAGAAGGGGCGGCAGAGAGAGAGACAGGAGAGAAGAGAGAGATGGAGAGTGATTGAATTGAAAGAGAGACAGACAGCAAGAGAGAAAGGAGGGGGAGAGAGAGAGAGAGAGAGAGAGAGAGAGAGAGAGAGAGAGAGAGAAAGGATAAAGCCACTTGAATTGAATTGAGAGGAGAGAGAGGGTGAGAGAGAAGGAAGGGGGAGAGAGAAGAGAACGAGAGAGAGAGAGAGAGAGGAGAGAGAGGGTGAGAGAGAAGGAAGGGGGAGAGAGCACTGTGAGGCTCTGTTGGAGAGGTGAGTTACTGTATTTCACTAGCCGACCTCCCCAGCTCCCACAAACTTGACATTGGTTTCAGCCACTTAGTAACATACATAAATATTAGGCCTAAATCATTCTGGGAGGCAGAAACAAAAAAGAGTACATTTATCTGTGCAAAACTAGACAAAAAAAAACTGGTTTCCCAGTAGGTTTTCAACAGTCATCCAACAACCCTGGGATCACCTTGTGCTGGATTCAAGTGTATTCATACACAGCTAGAAAATTGGAGTGGGTACAGGAGGTTGTCTTAGTTTTCTGTTGACACATACAACAGGAATAGCAACAACTCCGAGACACTCCTCCTGTCTCACACACATGGAGCAGGTCATAGTAGTGAGGTCATTCACACGGAGGTCACCGCAGATACTTAGCAAGACATCTCTGCCTCCTTGGATATTACATGTTGATTTTGGGTCATTTCCATGTAAAGGACCCATGAGTACCAACGTGAAGTTCATAGGAGGATGTCAAATGAAAGCTCAGAGTCTATATTTTTTTAATTAAAGTGACAAAAGCGAAGAGTGTATATATTTTTTTAATTAAGGCAGCATATACACCTTGTCAACTACTTTCTATCCTACAAGTAAAGGCTTTGATTTCTGGTCAAACAGATGGAAAAGGGGTCTTAGAAAACATCAACTAGAAAGAATCTTAAGAAGGTATTAGAAATACAAAATATTTGAATTAAAGACCCCTGCCAACTCATATTACATTTAGATTTTAGTCAATGTGCAGACGCTCTTATCCAGAGCGAATTACAGGAGTAATTAAGCTCAAGGACACATCAAGAGATTTATCACCTAGTCAGCTCAGGGATTTGAATATCAACACAGTTTTGAAAAGAAAAGTTTAGGAAACAATGCCTTGTGTGTTGAAGTTCCGTGACCAAAAACAGACATATCTTTAAGATACTGCATGTTCAAATTTCTCTCCCTCATGCGTGGGGAAGATAATGAAAGTTCACAAAAGTAACAAGTAAAGGTAGACCTATCAATTCCCTATAGTGTTTTTACTGATATCAATTTTGTTTCTGAATTATTAAGTGATTAAAACTCAGTAATTGAATTTCGGTAATTGTATTGCCTACAATGGGAGATCACAGAAGTCACAAATCACAGTTGGGTTCACAAGTTTGGACAGCACAGTACAGTACAGCACAGTACAGTACAGCCTAGTAGTGTACAATAAAGAAAGGTATAGTTCAGTACAGTAGAGCACTCTATAGTATGGTGCTATACTATACTCTATTGTACTGAACTATACTCTACTGTACAGAACTATACTCTACTGTACAGAACTATACTGTACAGAACTATACTCGACTGTCTTGGACTATGCTCTACTGTACTGAACTATACTGTACTGAACTATACTGTACTGTACTCTACTGTACCAAACTATACTCTACAGAACATCCCTCTCCAAATTCACCACAGGAATGTTCCTTTGTCTCCAGAGTTTCCCGCTGAAACTTTAACACGTTCAAAAAGTGAATAATGGAACAATATTGCTAACATAAGTACGTGGGGAATGGTCAGAGGTGATCTATGATAATGTCACATTGGATGTTATTTTGTGATGTCATTAGAAGTGTTATTAAGGACATACTGTCACTTGAAAAGTATACACACGACATGTACAAATTCTCCATCCTCTACGTTGTAGATAAGGACATGATGAATGTATTTTTGTTAAGATGGGAATGTTATTTTAGGAGCCATAATAGATCATTTGTCTACTATAAACTTGGCACAGTAAGTAGTCACGTCACGAGGGAGGAAAGAGAGCATGTCAGCCTGACGGAACTGTCCCTTTCGACCAGAGTGCATAAAAGGATTGGTAAAGAAATTAACATTTAGACCAGAACGTTACCAGGCTGCAGCTGTGCGTGTACAGTGGTTTGAACCCTGAATACCAACACGAGGTGGGGAAGAAAACTCTCCTCTTAGACAATCACTGGTACAGCTGATTAGCTGTCCTTAGTCAAATATCTAGAAAACCAAATTTAAGTGGGACCATTCTACTACTCTTCTCAAATCACTGTATTCTACTACTCTCATCACCAATGGGACAGTCTGGCTAGCCTATCTTCGAAGGAGCATCTTCCAGAGTGAACAGCAGTAGAAAAGATGGGTGAATGACCCCTTTTGGACAATCAGAGCCTTACAAGTGTGCCGCGAAAAGGCCCAACAGCGAACCAAGGCATTGACACGTAAATACAATGATTTCGTACATCAAAAGGGCGGTGGTTCGTATGAAAAGTGTATGATTACTGTGAGAATAGTTTCTAAAAATGTATCAACGATAAATGTCTCTTTTTTTCTCCCTCTCTCTCCCTCCCTCTACGTCTCCTTTTGTAAAAATGGTGTATGTAATCCTGTGTTATCATTTAGTTAGCTAGTAAATAAATAATTAAGCATATTTGTGTAGTACTGAATCATAAGTAAGGCTGGGTTTTTGCAGATGCAGGAGTGTATGACTGTTCAGGATGAGGATATGATAAGAGGTTATAATTAACGCATTGAATATTTTATGGATGTGATAGGTAAAGACCTTTAGAGTTGAATTGGGGAGATGGTAACTTTTTAAACTTCTTGAGGCTACCCATCCCTTAAGTGGGATAATTGTCATCAGCAACCGCTGAATAGCATAGCGCCACAGTCAAATAATATTACTAGAAAATATTAATATTCATGAAATCACAAGTGCAATATTGCAAAACACAGCTTAGCCTTTTGTTAATCCACCTGTCGTCTCATATTTTGAAATGATGCTTTACAACGAAAGCAATCCAAGCGTTTGTGTAAATTTATCGATCGCATAACAAAACATTAAGTACACTTAGCATCAGGTAGCTTGGTCACGAAAACCAGAAAAGCATTCAAATTAATCGTTTACCTTTGATGATCTTCGGATGTTTTCTCTCACGAGACTCCCAGTTAGACAACAAATGTTCCTTTTGTTCCATAAAGATTATTTTTATATCCAAAATACCTCTGTTTGTTTGGCGCGCTATGTTCAGAAATCCACAGGAAAGAGCGGTCACGACAACACAGACAAATTCCAAATAATATCCGTAATGTCCACAGAAACATGTCAAACGTTTTTTATAGTCAATTCTCAGGTTGTTTTTAAAATATATAATCGATAATATATCAACCGCAAATGTCTAACAGTAGGAGAGGGAAAAACAATAGCTGTCCAAATTCTGTTGCGCGAGCAAAACTCATGTGACCACCTGACGCGATGTTATTTTTCTGGCTCATTTTTCAAAATAAAAGCCTGAAACTATGTCTGAAGACTGTTGACACTTTGAGGAAGCGATAAGAAAAGGAATCTGGTTTATATCCCTTTAAATGGAGCAATGGGAGGCTATGGAACATGGAGTTTTCAAAATAGGAGCCACTTCCTGGTTTGATTTCTCGGGGTTTCGCCTGCAATATCAGTTCTGTTATACTCACAGACAATATTTTGACAGTTTTGGAAATTTTTGAGTGTTTTCTATCCTAATCTGTCAATTATATGCATATTCTAGCATCTGGTCCTGAGAAATAGGCTGTTTACTTTGGGAACGTTATTTTTCCAAACATAAACATAGTGCCTCAAAAGGTTAAACAACCGCTCTCGTGGTGCCCCAAATTCCTAATGAGTTAATTGTTACATGATTAATTGAATTGGGCAACAATTAAACATAGTTAGATGATTAGATAAATAACAGTCATCAGATGAATGAAAGTAAAGTCACAACATGGCTCTTACTCTAAAGAAGTCAAAGGGTTTGTACCGGAAAAGCATTGGAAACACTGAAACATTCCTGGCATTAGCAACATCAGTGTCAGCAACAGTTTCTTGGAAAATGCACGCCTGAGGACATTGTTCAAGTTCAAAGACCTTGATAATAGGCTGAATGTTCTATGACAAAAGTTTTAAGATGGTCCAAACACAGACCTCATGGTATGTTATATATTAATTTATTTTGACTGTTTGCCGTAAAATGCAGTCTGAAACATTGTAGCCAAGTGGTGCTAATTTGGGTGTACTTCAACTCAGTATTCCAGCACATGTATACAGACACAGCCGTGGCCCTTTGTGTGACACTTGACCTGAAAAGAGAGCATCCATTTCCAGGCTGATTGGTTGCCAAGGCGATCCCCAGACCCCATTCCGTCAGCTCTCATTGTGAGCCAAGCCTGTGTGACGGAGCCTGGAAAGAGAGAACAGGAGGGCAAGGCTTAAGAAAGCCAGGAGAGAGTTAGACTGATTGACAGCAGAGAGGGTAGTACGTTTGAGTGGTGAGGAGAGGTGGGCAAGGCTGTGTTGGGCAGACTGACAGCATGGGGAGAGAGCAGGGAGTTAGACTGAAGAAGTCTGACAGGATATTGGCAGACATGAAGAGATACAGAGCAGTGAACTACACATGGAGGTGCACAACAGCCAGTCAGACAAGACAGCGACAGATATGTGATGCGAGAGAGAGAGAGAGCACTGGAGAAAGACGAGAGCGGAGGGGGAGGTCGTCGAGTGGGCCAGAGGGTATGGCTCTGGGAGAGATCCAGTGTGTAGGATTTACTAATCAAACATGAGATGTGAGGCCGTCAATGTACTGATATTCAATCAAACATGTCCTCTGCCTGAAAATCCAGGACCATCCAGGGCAGGAAGTGCAAAATAGGAAGTGATTTCCTCACTCACAGCCAATCAGAGCAGAAGTCCATATATGGCCACAGAGTCAATAGCAATCTGTTGTGAGATTGTATATGAAACATTATTAGTGGCACATGAGTGATGAATGTGACAAGAATTCTTGAATATCTTTGCATTTTCAGCCATCCACACAGACAGACCAGCGCTATTTATAGTGAAGATGTGCTATTTATAGTGAAGAGGGTCTATAGATGTGCCTCAAATGACCTACGGGTCCTGGTCAAAAATAGTGCACTATAAAGGGAATTGGGTGCCATTTGGGATGCACCCTGCCACTACTGCTTTTATTGCTAGACGTCCACTACAACAAGTCATCTTAGTCTAAAGCCTGTTAAGAGACTCAGAGGGACCGCGTGACAGGTCTGGAGATCGTGTCATCACGACACCAACCAATCGTATTGGTGCATTTCCAATTCGTTCTGACAATTACCAGTCCAGTCAGCTCAAGCTATACCCGGCCCTGGCAAGATTGTTCATGGATTCCATTCTACTGAACACACAAATAATTAGTTGTTAAGAAGATAATGATGCTGAAATCCCACTTCAAACAGATCTTGAGTGTGTAAATCAGAATGCACTTTAATCCTCTTCAGACCTATCGGTGCATCCCTCTCTCACAACAGGAGAGAACATAGAGAGAGAGGACATTAAGCATTTCAATTATTCATAAGAGAGAGAGGGCATTAAGCATTCAAATTACTCGTTGGCTGCATCTTCCCCTAAAACAGCAGGTCTGTGAGGCAGAGTGTGCCAGGCATGGCGGTCCCAGAGGACCAGGAAACAAAAGAATCTCTCACTCCCCAGAGGTGTGGCTGCTGCAGGCCATTGGTATTCCCATCTCTCTCTCTCTCTGGCCAGACAGCATGGGTGAAGGAGTGAGGCTGGGAGTGGGAGAGGCTGGGGCCTGGCACTGATAATAACCCAATCGGAGCTGGCCTTCCCTACCCTTCCTACCCCTGCACATGCCTGCCTGCCGGGCTTTGACTGCATCACCACACAACACCCAATATCAGACCACTCCTCCCTGTCTACACTGCTCTAGTCCACACCACCACCCCACACACCACCCCATGCTCCAACCCCTGTCTGCTGGCTGCTGGTTAGAGGAGACAGGCATTACAGCATGACAGACCAACAGTAAAGAGAGACTGAGGCCAAAACACCAAGTGACTGCAGCATTACACATGAATTATAACAGTACAGCCAGAGACGGTTAGATATGTACAGCTGGCTGGGACAGTGGACAGGGTTAGATATGTACAGCTGGCTGGGACAGTGGACAGGGTTAGATATGTACAGCTGGCTGGGACAGTGGACAAGGTTAGATATGTACAGCTGGCTGGGACAGTGGAGACGGTTAGATATGTACAGCTGGCTGGGACAGTGGACAGGGTTAGATATGTACAGCTGGCTGGGACAGTGGACAGGGTTAGATATGTACAGCTGGCCTGGGACAGTGGACAGGGTTAGATTTGTACAGCTGGCCTGGGACAGTGGACAGGGTTAGATTTGTACAGCTGGCCTGGGACACTGGACAGGGTTAGATATGTACAGCTGCCTGGGACAGTGGACAGGATTAGGTATGTACAGCTGGCTGGGACACTGGACAGGGTTAGATATGTACAGCTGGCTGGGACAGTGGACAGGGTTAGGTATGTACAGCTGGCTGGGACACTGGACAGGGTTAGATATGTACAGCTGCCTGGGACAGTGGACAGGGTTAGATATGTACAGCTGGCTGGGACAGTGGACAGGGTTAGGTATGTACAGCTGGCTGGGACACTGGACAGGGTTAGATATGTACAGCTGCCTGGGACAGTGGACAGGGTTAGATATGTACAGCTGGCTGGGACAGTGGACAGGGTTAGATATGTACAGCTGGCTGGGACAGTGGACAGGGTTAGATATGTACAGCTGGCTGGGACACTGGACAGGGTTAGATATGTACAGCTGCCTGGGACAGTGGACAGGGTTAGATATGTACAGCTGGCTGGGACAGTGGACAGGGTTAGGTATGTACAGCTGGCTGGGACAGTGGACAGGGTTAGGTATGTACAGCTGGCTGGGACAGTGGACAGGGTTAGGTATGTACAGCTGGCTGGGACACTGGACAGGGTTAGATATGTACAGCTGGCTGGGACAGTGGACAGGGTTAGATATGTACAGCTGGCTGGGACACTGGACAGGGTTAGATATGTACAGCTGCCTGGGACAGTGGACAGGGTTAGATATGTACAGCTGCCTGGGACAGTGGACAGGGTTAGATATGTACAGCTGGCTGGGACAGTGGAGACGGTTAGATATGTAACAAAAACAAACAAAAAACAATAACAAATGTGCTGGGGGCAAACAGTTTCCCCTTAGGCAGATTTCAGCTTTAAGCCTGACCTGATCTGGGACCAAGCTAGGCTATGCCAAGACCAGTTGATGAGGGGACAATTAGAAAGTGATCTGTGTTGTCACAATGGCTTTTCATCAATTAGATTTGCTCACCTCCTGCATCCTCTCTCCTCCATCCTCCCTCACCTCCTGCATCATCTCTCCTCCTTCCCCTCCCACCTCCTGCATCCTCTCTCCTCCGTCCTCCCTCAGCTCCTGCATCCTCTCTCCTCCGTCCTCCCTCAGCTCCTGCATCCTCTCTCCTCCATCCTCCCCCTCTCCTCGGTCCTTCTCCAGTCGCATGTCATTAGGCAAATGAGGTTTACAGGGATGGATCCCAAAATAAATGTTGTTTACAGGAGTTGATCCCATAATAAATGTTGTTTACAGGGGTAGATCCCATAATAAATGTTGTTTACAGGGGTAGATCCCATAATAAATGTTGTTTACAGGGGTGGATCCCATAATAAATGTTGTTTACAGGGGTAGATCCCATAATAAATGTTGTTTACAGGGGTGGATCCCATAATAAATGTTGTTTACAGGGGTGGATCACAAAATAAATATTGTTTACAGGGGTGGATCCCATAATAAATGTTGTTTACAGGGGTAGATCCCATAATAAATGTTGTTTACAGGGGTGGATCCCATAATAAATGTTGTTTACAGGGGTGGATCACAAAATAAATATTGTTTACAGGGGTGGATCCCATAATAAATGTTGTTTACAGGGGTAGATCCCATAATAAATGTTGTTTACAGGGGTGGATCCCAAAATAAATGTTGTTTACAGGGGTGGATCACAAAATAAATATTGTTTACAGGGGTGGATCCCATAATAAATGTTGTTTACAGGGGTGGATCACAAAATAAATATTGTTTACAGGGGTGGATCCCATAATAAATGTTGTTTACAGGGGTAGATCCCATAATAAATGTTGTTTACAGGGGTGGATCCCATAATAAATGTTGTTTACAGGGGTGGATCACAAAATAAATATTGTTTACAGGGGTGGATCCCATAATAAATGTTGTTTACAGGGGTGGATCCCATAATAAATGTTGTTTACAGGGGTGGATCCCATAATCAATGTTGTTTACAGGGGTGGATCCCAAAATCAATGTAACAGGGGTGGATCCTAAAACAAATGTTGTTTACAGGGGTGGATTTCAAAATAAATGTTGTTTACAGGGGTGGATCCCATAATAAATGTTGTGTACAGGAGAAGATCCCAAAATAAATGTTGTTTACAGGGATGGATCCCAAAATAAATGAGGTTTACAGGGGTGGATCCCATAATAAATGTTGTTTACAGGGCTGGATCCCAAAATAAATATTGTTTACAGGGGTGGATCCATAATAAATGTTGTTTACAGGGGTGGATCCCAAAATAAATGTTGTTTACAGGGGTGGATCCCAAAATAAGTGTTGTTTACAGGGGTGGATCCATAATAAATGTTGTTTACAGGGGTGGATCCCAAAATAAATGTTGTTTACAGGGGTGGATCCCAAAATAAGTGTTGTTTACAGGGGTGGATCCCATAATAAGTGTTGTTTACAGGGGTGTTTCCCGTAGAAAATGTTGTTTACCGGGATGGATTCCCATAATAAATGTGGTTTACAGGGGTGGATCCTATAATTAATGTTGGTTACAGGCGTGGATCCCAAAACAAATGTTGTTTAAAGGGGTGGATCCCAAAATAAATGTTGTTTACAGGGTTGATTCCAAAATAAATGTGGATCCCATAATAAATGTTTACAGGGGTGGATCCCATAATGAATGTTGTTTACAGGGGTGGATCCCAAAACCAATGTTGTTTACAGGGTGGATCCCAAGACAAATGCTGTTCACAGGGGTAGATCCCATAATAAATGTTGTTTACAGGGGTGGATCCCAAAATAAATGTTGTTTACAAGGGTTGATCCCATACTTAATGTTGTTTACACGGGTGTATTCCATACTTAATGTTGTTTACAGGGGTGGATCACATAACTAATGTTGTTTACAGGGGTGGATCCCATACTTAATGTTGTTTACAAGGGTGGATCCCAAAATAAATGTTGTTTACCGAGGTGGATCCAAAAATAAATGTGGTTTACAGGGGTGTATCCCATAAATCATGTCATTTTCAAGGGTGGATCCCAAAATAAATGTGGATCCAGAATAAATGTTTACAGGGATGAATCCCATACTAAATGTTGTTTACAGGGGTGGATCCCAAAAAATAATGTTTACAGGGGTGGCTCCCATAATAAAGTTTGTGTACAGGGGTGGATCCCATAATGAAGTTTGTTTACAGGGGAAGATCCCATAATAAATGTTGTTTACACGGGAAGTTCCCATAATAAATGTTGTTTACAGGGGTGGATCCCGTAATAAATGTTGTTTACAGGGGTGGATCCCATAATAAATGTTGTTTACAGGGGTGGATCCCGTAATAAATGTTGTTTACAGGGGTGGATCCCATAATAAATGTTGTTTACAGGGGTGGATCCCGTAATAAATGTTGTTTACAGGGGTGGATCCCATAATAAATGTTGTTTACAGGGGTGGATCCCGTAATAAATGTTGTTTACAGGGGTGGATCCCATAATAAATGTTGTTTACAGGGGTGGATCCCGTAATAAATGTTGTTTACAGGGGTGGATCCCGTAATAAATGTTGTTTACAGGGGTGGATCCCGTAATAAATGTTGTTTACAGGGGTGGATCCCGTAATAAATGTTGTTTACAGGCGTGGATCCCGTAATAAATGTTGTTTACAGGGGTGGATCCCGTAATAAATGTTGTTTACAGGGGTGGATCCCATAATAAATGTTGTTTACAGGGATGGATCCCATAACACATGTGGAAAGTGCTCAAAACAAATGAAGTTAGTTGTGCCAGACATGTTATAAATGAAACAATAAGTAGCCTGTCGTTTTTAAACGTGTGAATGTTTTTCTCATCTAAACAAAAGCTGATTCAAAGGGGGTTTGGTAGATTTCCGTGGTAGATAACACATGAGTATCCTTGATGAAAGGTGGCTATCCAGGAGGGGATAACACTCCTCCATTCGCCTACTAACGAAATGTCACACCCCCCGACCACTCCACCACTTATCGGTTTCTGGGTCATGGAGGAGAGAGGACGGAGGAGAGAGGACTGTCTTTTGCACAAAGGATAATCTCCCATAGTGAAGGAGTGAGGGATTAAAGGTACAACATGGCAGTTGGAGAGGAGATGTTCAGGATCAGTCAGTCTATGATGTAGGAGACACTTTAACCTCCTCACCTCTCTTCCCTACTCTCCCTCTCCCCCCTTCTCCCCCTCTCTACAAACATCAGCCCCTGGTCTCCCAGCCGTTTCCTACAGCCCCTTTACATCCATCAGCCCCTGGTCCACACTAGGGAACCGCTAACCCCTCCACCCAGATACCCACTAAGTCTGAATTGGAACAATATCTCCACCTGCCTGCACCTCCCCACTCACCTCCCCACTCACCTCCCCACTCACCTCCCCACTCACCCAAGCAGAGAGAGGGCAGCCCGGGGATGAAATATTGTTAGCGGGGGTTATTTTTGGAGCTGGCTGTATGAAACTGGGAGCTCGCACACACAGTCATACACGCACACATTCACCTACACACTCAGGCATACACACACAGCCATATACACACACATTCACACACACACCCAGGCATACACACACAGCCATATACACACACATTTACACACACACTCAGGCATACACACACACTCTCTCACTCTCAGACTGCCAGCGTGTTGTGGTTCGTTTGAGTTGGCCCGGCAGCGCCAGAAACAGCTCTTCCCTCTCCAGCCCACCACGGAGTGTGCACACACACAGTACACACACAGTACACACACACACACACACACACACACACACACACAGTACACACACACACACACACACACACAGGGAGAAAAATAACCCCAGCATGACACGCAGCAGTGCTGAGGAAGACTAATCTGGTTGTGATTGGACACAGCAGTGAGAGAAATGGCCTAAATCATCAAAAGGCTGTGGAGGAGGGGAGGGTGTGAACCTGGAAGGTAGTAGGATGGAAGACTGCAGAGAGAGACGAGGGTGGAAGACTGCAGAGAGGGACTAGGGTGGAAGACTGCAGAAATGGACAAGGGTGGAAGACTGCAGAGAGGGACTAGGGTGGAAGACTGCAGAGAGGGACTAGGGTGGAAGACTGCAGAGAGGGACTAGGATGAAAGACTGCAGAGAGGGACTAGGGTGGAAGACTGCAGAGATGGACGAGGGGACGAGGGTGGAAGACTGCAGAGAGGGACTAGGGTGGAAGACTGCAGAGAGGGACTAGGGTGGAAGACTGCAGAGAGGGACTAGGATGAAAGACTGCAGAGAGGGACTAGGGTGGAAGACTGCAGAGAGGGACTGGGGTGGAAGACTGCAGAGAGGGACTAGGGTGGAAGACTGCAGAGAGGGAATAGGGTGGAAGACTGCAGAGAGGGACTAGGATGGAAGACTGCAGAGAGGGACTAGGGTGGAAGACTGCAGAGAGGGACTAGGGTGGAAGACTGCAGAGAGGGACTAGGGTGGAAGACTGCAGAGAGAGACTAGGGTGGAAGACTGCAGAGAGGGACTAGGGTGGAAGACTGCAGAGAGAGACGAGGGTGGAAGACTGCAGAGAGGGACTAGGGTGGAAGACTGCAGAGAGAGACGAGGGTGGAAGACTGCAGAGAGGGACTAGGGTGGAAGACTGCAGAGAGGGACGAGGGTGGAAGACTGCAGAGAGGGACTAGGGTGGAAGACTGCAGAGAGGGACTAGGGTGGAAGACTGCAGAGAGAGACGAGGGTGGAAGACTGCAGAGAGGGACTAGGGTGGAAGACTGCAGAGAGAGACGAGGGTGGAAGACTGCAGAGAGGGACTAGGGTGGAAGACTGCAGAGAGGGACTAGGATGGAAGACTGCAGAGAGAGACGAGGGTGGAAGACTGCAGAGAGGGACTAGGGTGGAAGACTGCAGAGAGGGACTAGGATGGAAGACTGCAGAGAGAGACGAGGGTGGAAGACTGCAGAGAGGGACTAGGGTGGAAGACTGCAGAGAGGGACGAGGGTGGAAGACTGCAGAGAGGGACTAGGATGGAAGACTGCAGAGAGAGACGAGGGTGGAAGACTGCAGAGAGGGACTAGGGTGGAAGACTGCAGAGAGAGACGAGGGTGGAAGACTGCAGAGAGGGACTAGGGTGGAAGACTGCAGAGAGGGACTAGGATGGAAGACTGCAGAGAGGGACTAGGGTGGAAGACTGCAGAGAGGGACTAGGGTGGAAGACTGCAGAGAGGGACTAGGGTGGAAGACTGCAGAGAGAGACGAGGGTGGAAGACTGCAGAGAGGGACTAGGGTGGAAGACTGCAGAGAGAGACAAGGGTGGAAGACTGCAGAGAGGGACTAGGGTGGAAGACTGCAGAGAGAGACGAGGGTGGAAGACTGCAGAGAGGGACTAGGGTGGAAGACTGCAGAGAGGGACGAGGGTGGAAGACTGCAGAGAGGGACTAGGGTGGAAGACTGCAGAGAGGGACTAGGATGGAAGACTGCAGAGAGAGACGAGGGTGGAAGACTGCAGAGAGGGACTAGGGTGGAAGACTGCAGAGAGGGACTAGGGTGGAAGACTGCAGAGAGAGACTAGGGTGGAAGACTGCAGAGAGGGACTAGGATGGAAGACTGCAGAGAGAGACTAGGGTGGAAGACTGCAGAGAGAGACTAGGGTGGAAGACTGCAGAGAGGGACTAGGATGGAAGACTGCAGAGAGAGGACGAGGGTGGAAGACTGCAGAGAGGGACTAGGGTGGAAGACTGCAGAGAGGACGAGGGTGGAAGACTGCAGAGAGGGACTAGGATGGAAGACTGCAGAGAGAGACGAGGGTGGAAGACTGCAGAGAGGGACTAGGGTGGAAGACTGCAGAGAGGGACGAGGGTGGAAGACTGCAGAGAGGGACTAGGGTGGAAGACTGCAGAGAGGGACTAGGATGGAAGACTGCAGAGAGGGACTAGGGTGGAAGACTGCAGAGAGGGACTAGGGTGGAAGACTGCAGAGAGGGACTAGGGTGGAAGACTGCAGAGAGAGACTAGGGTGGAAGACTGCAGAGAGGGACTAGGATGGAAGACTGCAGAGAGAGACGAGGGTGGAAGACTGCAGAGAGGGACTAGGGTGGAAGACTGCAGAGAGGGACTAGGATGGAAGACTGCAGAGAGAGACGAGGGTGGAAGACTGCAGAGAGGGACTAGGGTGGAAGACTGCAGAGAGGGACTAGGGTGGAAGACTGCAGAGAGAGACTAGGGTGGAAGACTGCAGAGAGGGACTAGGGTGGAAGACTGCAGAGAGGGACGAGGGTGGAAGACTGCAGAGAGGGACTAGGATGGAAGACTGCAGAGAGAGACGAGGGTGGAAGACTGCAGAGAGGGACTAGGGTGGAAGACTGCAGAGAGAGACGAGGGTGGAAGACTGCAGAGAGGGACTAGGGTGGAAGACTGCAGAGAGAGACGAGGGTGGAAGACTGCAGAGAGGGACTAGGGACTAGGGTGGAGAGGGACTAGGGTGGAAGACTGCAGAGAGGGACTAGGGTGGAGAGAGACTAGGGTGGAGAGAGACTAGGGTGGAAGACTGCAGAGAGGGACTAGGGTGGAAGACTGCAGAGAGAGACTAGGGTGGAAGACTGCAGAGAGGGACTAGGGTGGAAGACTGCAGAGAGGGACTAGGGTGGAAGACTGCAGAGAGGGACTAGGGTGGAAGACTGCAGAGAGTGACTAGGGTGGAAGACTGCAGAGAGACTAGGGTGGAAGACTGCAGAGAGAGACTAGGGTGGAGAGGGACTAGGATGGAAGACTGCAGAGAGGGACTAGGGTTGAAGACTGCAGAGAGAGACTAGGGTAGAAGGAGATAGTGTGGAGAAGAGTAGGTTGAAAAGCTCTGGGGTGGAAGAGTGGGGAGGCATTACTGTGTTTGTAGGTAACCATTTGTCATCTCCATAGGTTACTCTGACAGGGAGTAGCTGACAAAAATAATGAGCTGAGACACTGTTACTGCTGAGACACTGTTACTGCTGAGACACTGTTACTGCTGAGACACTGTTACTGCTGAGGCACTGTTACTGCTGAGACACTGTTACTGCTGAGACACTGTTACTGCTGAGACACTGTTACTGCTGAGGCACTGTTACTGCTGAGACACTGTTACTGCTGAGACACTGTTACTGCTGAGACACTGTTACTGCTGAGACACTGTTACTGCTGAGACACTGTTACTGCTGAGACACTGTTACTGCTGAGACACTGTTACTGCTGAGGCACTGTTATAGCTGAGGCACTGTTACTGCTGAGACACTGTTACTGCTGAGACACTGTTACTGCTGAGACACTGTTACTGCTGAGACACTGTTACTGCTGAGACACTGTTACTGCTGAGACACTGTTACTGCTGAGACACTGTTACTGCTGAGACACTGTTACTGCTGAGACACTGTTATAGCTGAGACACTGTTACTGCTGAGACACTGTTACTGCTGAGACACTGTTACTGCTGAGACACTGTTACTGCTGAGACACTGTTACTGCTGAGACACTGTTATAGCTGAGACACTGTTACTGCTGAGACACTGTTACTGCTGAGACACTGTTACTGCTGAGACACTGTTACTGCTGAGACACTGTTACTGCTGAGACACTGTTACTGCTGAGACACTGTTACTGCTGAGACACTGTTATAGCTGAGACACTGTTACTGCTGAGACACTGTTATAGCTGAGACACTGTTACTGCTGAGACACTGTTACAGCTGAGACACTGTTACTGCTGAGAGACTGTTACTGCTGAGACACTGTTACTGCTGAGGCACTGTTATAGCTGAGACACTGTTACTGCTGAGACACTGTTATAGCTGAGACACTGTTACTGAGCTGAGACACTGTTACTGCTGAGACACTGTTACTGCTGAGACACTGTTACTGCTGAGACACTGTTATAGCTGAGACACTGTTACTAGCTGAGACACTGTTACTGCTGAGACACTGTTATAGCTGAGACACTGTTACTGCTGAGACACTGTTATAGCTGAGACACTGTTACTGCTGAGACACTGTTACTGCTGAGACACTGTTACTGCTGAGACACTGTTACTGCTGAGACACTGTTATAGCTGAGACACTGTTATAGCTGAGACACTGTTACTGCTGAGACACTGTTACTGCTGAGACACTGTTACTGCTGAGACACTGTTACTGCTGAGACACTGTTACTGCTGAGACACTGTTACTGCTGAGACACTGTTACTGCTGAGACACTGTTATAGCTGAGACACTGTTACTGCTGAGACACTGTTACTGCTGAGACACTGTTACTGCTGAGACACTGTTACTGCTGAGACACTGTTACTGCTGAGACACTGTTACTGCTGAGACACTGTTACTGCTGAGACACTGTTACTGCTGAGACACTGTTACTGCTGTTAGACACTGTTACTGCTGAGACACTGTTACTGCTGAGACACTGTTACTGCTGAGACACTGTTACTGAGACACTGTTACTGCTGAGACACTGTTACTGCTGAGACACTGTTACTGCTGAGACACTGTTACTGTTACTGCTGAGACACTGTTACTGCTGAGACACTGTTACTGCTGAGACACTGTTACTGCTGAGACACTGTTATAGCTGAGGCACTGTTATAGCTGAGGCACTGTTATAGCTGAGACACTGTTACTGCTGAGACACTGTTACTGCTGAGACACTGTTATAGCTGAGACACTGTTACTGCTGAGACACTGTTACTGCTGAGACACTGTTACTGCTGAGACACTGTTACTGCTGAGACACTGTTATAGCTGAGACACTGTTACTGCTGAGACACTGTTACTGCTGAGACACTGTTACTGCTGAGACACTGTTACTGCTGAGACACTGTTACTGCTGAGACACTGTTACTGCTGGAGTTACATCAAATAGTGTAGCATGTCACTGTGTATCATGATAAGCGATGTGCTGCCTGCCGGTAATATCACCCTCCTTCTAGTGGGTGTCAAGTTACAGTTATGACATCATGGCTATCATATTCCCATATCATGTTCTCAGACAGGGATGCTCTTTCCCATATACCTGTAGATGTCCCTATAGAGCTCGCCAGCTTGTCGTCCTGATTACCTGCAATGACTTACCTCTGGTTCCGATGGGAAAGATGAATTAGGAAAGAAAAGGCTTTTGGGATAAACACTGAAACACTGAGATAATAATGGTCATTTAACATGACCTTTTTGAATTATAAAGCCTTATATGCTTTTCTTAAATCACAAAAATGCTTCAAAATTCACAAAAAGTGATGTTTGCTGATGAAGATTATCTCATAGAACAAAACATATAATATCTCCTATTACACAGACCTTATTTTCGGCGTTTATCAAAACAAACAAAAAAAACGCCATTAATTTTCCACATAGGCTTTGTCCAACGAACCATGGCGGAGTTAGTGCCTACAAAAAGACGCCATTTCTATTTCTCTCTGTATCATTCCAGACAGTGTCTGTGCCCAGTGGCGACACTCATTAAGGGTGTGGCTGTGTGTCTTTGGGGTCACCCACCCATCAACCCATTCTCTGTGTCCTGCGCTGCTCATAGTGCTGTACAGTATGTGAGTTAACCAGCGGCTCAGACAGACTGTTGACAGAGTGAAAGAAGAGACACAGAGAGGGAGAGAGAGGCTGGAACTCTGCAGTCAATGCCCCTGGTTAATAATTCAACATCACCACCACTTCTCTCTCTGCACATCCACTTCTCTATTCAGGCACTTTCCTGTCACCCAACCACACACGGGTCATAACACTCTTACAATACATCACAATATGCAGTAGAGTTCTGGGTGTATCTGACCAAACTGTGTGCTTTCTAAATCATCCCAAAACACCGTTTTGTATTCCCTAGTTACTACATTAAACCAACGAGGTATAGAGGGACTGTCACAGGGCAGTAAGACTTATTTACTAACAGAGTGTAAACCAAACCGTGGCGTGAGCCTGCAGAATTCTCTGCTCAGGGAAGAATGCACTCCATATTGTTAGCAGGGGGGGGTGCACAGGGGAGAAGGAACGTCTGGCTCCATATTACCACAGCGCTGCTCATGCCTTGTGCCACACACATTCTAGAAAACATTAAAAGGCTTGCCCTGGATAACACTTATTAATGTATGTATGTATGGACACTGACTCTCATGAAAATACAGTAACGTTTCTGATGCAGGATCTAGAAAAAGGGGAAACTGGACTTCCAGGATTCCTCACGTTCGAGACTTGGAACGCAAAACTAGAGACAGAAAAAGAGGGGAGGGAAACAGAACAAGGGAAAAGAGAGTGAGAGTGAAAGCAAGAGATCCAGAAAAGATCCGTTAAATTCCACAACCACCTAGAAGGAAGCAATTCCCAAACTTTCCTTAACAAAGCCATCACCTACAGAGAGATGAACCTGGAGATGAGTCCCCTAACAAGCTGTGTAGTGGCTTCCTTTCGTCTTTACCATAGCCACTGCCCAAGCCTGAAGCGGGGTTGTTTGGTACGCATACAGTCCACTCTCAAGGTTTCCAAACGGCCAAACATTCAATGACATCCAGGGAAATGGTGCAACAAAAATGTTTATTCTTCTTATATCTAACTAATAAATTATTCTCCAATCAACTTAAAGCATAGAATACTTGACATGGAAAATACATATTATGTCTGTATGTCTGTATGCTCAAAAAACTATACCGCTCCCGCATCTAGCAAGGACTCCCTCTCCCGAAGGCCCAACTTCCTGCCTTTATCCTAACACACTTACCACAATACAATGAATAGGCAAGAGGGGGGGGACAAAAACTGTGTTACACTAACAACACTAACAACAAATGAATATATCTCAATCAGGTTAATATAAATCATAAAGGTACGTACCTAATATTTCATCATTTACATTAATATTTAATATATTTACACAAACATACATGGAGCTCCATATGTTCGGTCTTTTATACAAATATGTCCAAATCGGCTCTAACAAGCTGGTCCTGGGGCTCTGTTCACAAACACAAACACACCCCACAGAGCCCCAGGACAGCAGCACAATTAGACCCAACCAAATCAAGAGAAAACAAAAAGATAATTACTTGACACATTGGAAAGAATTAACAAAAAAAACAGAGCAAACTAGAATGCTATTTGGCCCTAAACAGAGAGTACACAGCGGCAGAATACCTGACCACTGTGACTGACCCAAACGTAAGGAAAGCTTTGACTATGTACAGACTCAGTGAGTATAGCCTTGCTATTGAGAAAGGCCGCCGTAGGCAGACATGGCTCTCAAGAGAAGACAGGCTATGTGCACACTGCCCACAAAATGAGGTGGAAACTGAGCTGCACTTCCTAACCTCCTGTCCAATGTATAACCATATTAGAGATACATATAGTATTTCCCTCAGATTACACAAATTCACAAAGATTTCGAAAACAAACCCAATTTTGATAAACTCCCATATCTACTGGGTGAAATTCCACAGTGTGTCACGTTCTGACCTTTATTTCCTTTGTTTTGTCATTATTTAGTATGGTCAGGGCGTGAGTTGGGTATTTCTATGTTTCGGCCTAGTGTGGTTCTCAATCAGAGGCAGGTGTCAGTTGTCTCTGATTGAGAATCATACTGAGGTAGCCTGGGTTTCACTGTGTGTTTGTGGGTGATTGTTCCTGTCTCTGTGTTTGCACCAGATAGGGCTGTTTTGAGTTTTCAGGTTTCTTGTTTTGTTAGTTTATTCATGTATAGTGTCTTTATATATTAAACATGAATAACCACCACGCTGCGTTTTGGTCCGCCTCTCCTTCACCTCAAGAAAACTGTTACACAGTGTGCCATCACAGCAGAAAGATTTGTGACCTGTTGCCACAAGAAAAGGGCAACCAGTGAAGAACAAACACCATTGTAAATACAACCCATATTTATGCTTATTTATTTTCCCTCGTGTACCCTTAACTATTTGTACATCCTTACAAAACTGTATATATACACGTAATATGACATTTGTAATGTCTTTATTGTTTTGAAACTTCTGTATGTGTAATGTTTACTGTTAATTTTTGTTTATTTCACTTTTGTATATTATCTACCTCACTTGCTTTGGCAATGTTAACACATGTTTCCCATGCCAATAAAGCCCCTTTATTGAATTGAATTGAGAGAGAGACAGGGACAAAGAGACAGAGAACCAGAAGCTGGCCTGCCATGACACCAGCCCTTGGGGTGGAACACTGGCTTTTGTGTCCCATTGCCTTCCTCTTTCTATCTTCTCTGCTCCCTCTCTCCATCTCATCCTACTCTGCCCCCTCTCTCCATCTCATCCCACTCTGCCCCCTCTCTGACCCTCATGGAGTAGACAGCAGCAGCAGACACAGGCCTCTCTTCAGCAGACAGAGTAGAGGGGGCAGAGCAGACACAGAGCTCACTGACTGCAACGGGAGAAAAGGCCTGTCCACACAATGACCTCATTCACAGGGAGGGAGAGGAGGGAGAGGAGGAATCACACAGACCACAGGCTGATGCCACCAGCCTTGTATTGGGAGGATAGAGGGAGGGAAGTACACCTGTCCTCAGACCTGTGGAGGGGTGCATACTGACAGGCTATAAGGTGATGATGATGATGATGATGGTGGTGGTCTACCGACAGCATGGCGGAAGAGTGAATCAGCAGAAGGACTACAACTTACTATAGTAACTGATGTTAGTGTGCCACAAAATACACTCAAAATGACACTGAATGTCTTGTTTTAGATGGCCCGTGTTAGTTATATGGCCACTGATATCAACTACTACATTCTACAGCTGTGTCTGTCTGGAACTCAATGGCTGCAGAAACTGAGGGTCCAAAATATTTGACTAAAAGTTGCAGGTTGGTAAGTGCAAGCTTCAGGCTGGACTAAGTTGAAAGACTTGTTTTTATCAGGATATTTTCTACCTGCAGGCTGCAATGTATTTATTTGTTGGCTTCATGTGGGCTATTTTTACATAGTTGGCAATGGCAGAAGTTACTTTTAGATTTGTATAATTTTCTTTTAGATAACATGACAATGATTTTGAGAAAGGACAACTTTATTATAAAAGAAAAGAAACTGTTCGACAAAAATGTACATACGAACATCATAACTGGTACGCAGATCGGTAGAAATGGTCAAATCAATTGGCACTCCTAATGGAAAAGGTTGCAGACCCCTGGTGTAGCTTATTACCGTCAACTTCGGGACCATAGTGGTAGAATATGTGAAGACCAGCAGCAGCAGGAGGTCGGAAAATAGTTTTTTTCAGCAAAACACCAGTCTCAACGTCAACAGTGAAGAGGCAACTCAGGGATGCTGGTCTTCTAGGCAGAGTTGAAAAGAAAAAGCCATATCTCAGACTGGCTAATAAAAAGAAAAGATTAAGATGGGCAAAAGAACACAGACACTGGACAGAGGAACTCTTCCTAGAAGTCCAGCATCCCGGAGTCGCCTCTTCACTGTTGATGTTGAGACTGGTGTTTTGCGGGTACTATTTAATGAAGCTGCCGGTTGAGGACTTGTGAGGCGTCTGTTTCTCAAACTAGACACTCTAATGTACTTGTCCGATTTCTCAGTTGTGCACTGGGGCCACCCACTCCTCTTTCTATTCTGGTTAGGGCCAGTTTGCGCTGTTCTATGAAGGGACCCTACATTAATCAGAACAAGAATAGACTGACGAGTGTCAGAAGAAAGGTCTTTGTTTCTGGCCATTTTGAGGCTGTAATCGAACCCACAAATGCTGATGCTCCAGATACTCAACTAGTCTAAAGAAGGCCAGTTTAATTGCTTCTTTAATCAGAACAACAGTTTTCAGCTATGCTAACATAATTTCAAAAGGGTTTTCTTATGATCAATTAGCCTTTTAAATTATAAACTTGGATTAGCTAACACAATGTGCCATTGTAACACAGGAGTGATGGTTGCTAATAATGGGCCTCTGTATGCCTATGCAGATATTCTATTAAGAATCTGCCGTTTCCAGCTACAATAGTCATTTACAACATTAACAATGTCAACACTGCATTTCTGATCAATTTTATGTTATTTTAATGGACAAAAAAAATCCCTTTTCTTTAAAAAACAAGGACATTTCTAAGTGACCCGAAACTTTTGAACGGTAGCGTACATTTTCATGTAATATAAGTTTCTAATTCTGTCAGAAAGTTGTTTGCAAGTCAAAGAGTACTGTTAGCTAAATAGCAAACATTAGCTTGCGGGCTCACCAGCTAACATTACATGTATGATCTTTGTAGCAATATAATTCTAAATCAGAAAATCCATTTGCATTGTATTTCATGAACATGTGTACATGTTCAGACAATAGTGACCCATCCACTTAGCTAGATGTGGCTGGGGGGTGGTCATCTAATCATTATAAAATATTTATACAATATTTTTATCTGGTCACTTTCTGTTTTTGATATTGCTACTATGCAAATAACTATTTCAGTGTACTGTTTACACCTTCTGTATCCTGTGCATGTGACAAATAAACTTAGATTTTATTTGATATAGTGTTTGTTTACTCGAGACGATAATGTGAAGAACAACATGACCTGCACCAAAGTCAGATTAGGATATGGGCCAAGGACTAGATAAAGTGTATTTTTACCTGGAGATTTTCCTTATTGTAGACAACTACTTTTACCACTTTTAGTCTAGAAATCTTTGATCTAAACTACTCACTCTGTTTAGCACATGGCCTCACATGTGAATCCTTAAAGAGATGGGTGGGGCTAAGTCTCAAGAGGGTGTGAATGATGCTGAATGGGCATAGACAAAGAAGAGCTTTCCAATAGGTGTACCAAAACATTCACGGGCCATTTTCTCAAAAGTGGGCTTACAGTGTATGATATACCACTTTCTAGCTCTGAGTTTCTACTTTTATCCAATGTAAAAAAAAATATCACGATTTCAAATTTTGCTACATAGGACCGAATCCTGGTGGTAGGTCTTAGATTTGTTCTGTTTTTCACTTTAAAATGTATCTGGAAAAAGAAAGGGACAGCTGCATCAGGAGATCAATGATAATAGCACTGCATGAATGACTGAGTTGCATGTCTTGACGAACAAAATTGACATTCTTAAAGAGACAGCGTACAATTTTCAATGTCATGCATCTCAATAGAAAACAGTGTTTTTACTCAATGTAGAAACCTAATATTCTACAAATGTCTTTGTAATGTAAGGGGCGGCAGAGTAGCCTAGTGGTTAGAGCATTTGACTAGTAACCGAAAGGTTGCAAGTTCAAATCCCCGAGCTGACAAGGTACAAATCTGTCGTTCTGCACCTGAACAGGTAGTTAACCCACTGTTCCTAGGCCGTCAATGAAAATAAGAATTTGTTCTTAACTGACTTGCCAAGTAAAATAAATGTAAAAAAATAAATAAAACATTTCAAGAATTTCAATGTTTGTATCAACATTTTAGTTTTGTAATAAACAGATGTATTTACAGGGTTACATGTTTGTTTCTAGGGCACCACTTGTGCTTCAAACGTAGCTGGAATTCATATAGGCCCATTAAAGGCTGTATCTATAAAATTATGATTATTAGAAAGCAAATTACAGACTCCTCTTTAAATCTGCATATTCCTTCAAAGCTCAGTTGTCCTGAGTCTGCACAACTCTGCCAGGACCTAGGATCAAGAGAGACGCTCAAGTGTTTTAGTACTATATCTCTTGACACAATGATGAAAATAATCATGGCCTCTAAACCTTCAAGCTGCATACTGGACCCTATTCCAACTGAACTACTGAAAGAGCTGCTTCCTGTGCTTGGCCCTCCTATGTTGAACATAATAAAAAGCTCTCTATCCACGGGATGTGTACCAAACTCACTAAAAGTGGCAGTAATAAAGCCTCTCTTGAAAAAGCCAAACCTTGACCCAGAAAATATAAAAAACTATCGGCCTGTATCGAATCTTCCATTCCTCTCAAAAATCTTAGAAAAGGCTGTTGCACAGCAACTCACTGCCTTCCTGAAGACAAATAATGTATACGAAATGCTTCAGTCTGGTTTTAGACCCCATCATAGCACTGAGACGGCACTTGTGAAGGTGGTAAATGACATTTTAATGGCATCGGACCGAGGCTCTGCATCTGTCCTCGTGCTCCTAGACCTTAGTGCTGCTTTTGATACCATCGATCACCACATTCTTTTGGAGAGATTGGAAACCCAAATTGGTCTACACGGACAAGTTCTGGCCTGGTTTAGATCTTATCTGTCGGAAAGATATCAATTTGTCTCTGTGAATGGTTTGTCCTCTGACAAATCAACTGTAAATTTCGGTGTTCCTCAAGGTTCTGTTTTAGGACCACTATTGTTTTCACTATATATTTTACCTCTTGGGGATGTTATTCGAAAACATAATGTTAACTTTCACTGCTATGCGGATGACACACAGCTGTACATTTCAATGAAACATGGTGAAGCCCCAAAATTGCCCTTGCTAGAAGCATGTGTTTCAGACATAAGGAAGTGGATGGCTGCAAACTTTCTACTTTTAAACTCGGACAAAACAGAGATGCTTGTTCTAGGAAGAACATATCAAGACCATTTCAAGGACAGCTTTTTTCCATCTACGTAACATTGCAAAAATCAGAAACTTTCTGTCCAAAAATGACGCAGAAAAATTAATCCATGCTTTTGTCTAGGTTAGACTACTGCAATGCTCTACTCTCTGGCTACCCGGATAAAGCACTAAATAAACTTCAGTTAGTGCTCAATACGGCTGCTAGAATCCTGACTAGAACCAAAAAATTTGATCATATTACTCCAGTGCTAACCTCCCTACACTGGCTTCCTGTCAAAGCAAGGGCTGATTTCAAGGTTTTACTGCTAACCTACAAAGCATTACATGGGCTTGCTCCTACCTATCTCTCTGATTTGGTCCTGCCGTACATACCTACACGTACGCTACGGTCACAAGACGCAGGCCTCCTAATTGTCCCTAGAATTTCTAAGCAAACAGCTGGAGGCAGGGCTTTCTCCTCTAGAGCTCCAATTTTATGGAACAGTCTCCTTCTCTCGGAGGAGGACCTGAGCCCTAGGACCATGCCCCAGGACTACCTGACATGATGACTCCTTGCTGTCCCCAGTCCACCTGGCCGTGCTGCTGCTCCAGTTTCAACTGTTCTGCCTTATTATTATTCGACCATGCTGGTCATTTATGAACATTTGAACATCTTGGCCATGTTCTGTTATAATTTCTACCCGGCACAGCCAGAAGAGGACTGGCCACCCCACATAGCCTGGTTCCTCTCTAGGTTTCTTCCTAGGTTTTGGCCTTTCTAGGGAGTTTTTCCTAACCACATTGCTTGCTGTTTGGGGTTTTAGGCTGGGTTTCTGTACAGCACTTTGAGATATCAGCTGATGTACGAAGGGATATATAAATAAATTTGATTTGATTTGATTTGATATCTCAATCAATTACCAAGATTTGCTTTTACTTTAGGGCCCTAGCTCTGTTTAGGATTTCCACCTTGTTCCTTCTTTAGGACAACATAGTAGCAGTCAGATAACCTCCAGGAGATTGCAAACAGGCCTTTCCTGTTCCTGGCCTGCACTGTCCTATGTCTTTTAATGATACTGCCACAGCAAGATAATGATGGAAGTCAACTCACAGATGGAATCAATGTGTAACAAAGCATGAAGTACGCCAACAGCAGAGAAGCCAAGTCCAACCTGGACTTGTTACTTTGATAAATAAAATCATGAACACTTTCCACGTTGCGCTTTGGTCCACTCATTCCAACGAGAGCCGTAACAGGGGGTACCGGTACAGAGTCAAAGTGCGGGGGTATGGGTTAGCCGAGGTAATTGAGGTAATATATACATGTAGGTAGGGGTAAAGTGACCATGCATAGATAAACAGTGAGTATCAGCAGCATAAAAAAGGGGGGGGTGTAAATAGTCCAGGTGGCCATTTGATTATTTGTTCAGGAGTCTTATGGCTTGGGGGTAGAAGCTGTTAAGGAGCCTTTTGGACCTAGACTTGGCGCTCTGGTACAGCTTGCCGTGCGGTAGCAGAGAGAACAGTCTATGACTAGGATGCCTGGAGTCTTTGGCAATTTTTTTTGACACCGCCTGCTATGGCAGGAAGCTTGGCCCCAGTGATGTACTGGGCCATACGCACTACCCATTGCAGCGTCTTGCGGTAGAATGCCGAGCAGTTGCCATACCAGGCGGTGATGCAACCAGTCAGGATACTCTCGATGGTGCAGCTATAGAACATTTTAAGGATCTGAGGACCCATGCCAAATCTTTTCATACAGCTCTGCATTTAACAGAAAAGGGGGAGGCACGAGCGGAATGTCTCTCAGACATGATTTCCGTCATTAAGAAGAAATAGGCTTATTTTCATTAGAAATGGCCTAATTCAATAGTTGACATCCTAAAAATAAACTCCACATACCGTATGTGTGAATCTCACTTCCTCTTTCACGGTTAGGAGGCCAGAGTGGACACCTGCTCAGAAACCATTGCCTCTGTGCATACTTTCACGAGATGGAAAGGGAATGTCTCTAAAATGAACCAAACAGAGCTGATCTATTATTTTCTATTCCCCTTTTCTCTGCCTTTCCACTGCTATTTAAAATGTTCTCTTTAACTGTATCCCCTACTGACATTGTCATTGGGCCATCTTCAGTGCCTCCAGCGCTGGTGCTCTCCTGCACAGAGAGAGTGAGAGGCCAGCTATGTTTCACTCACAACATGTATGTGAAGGCAGCTTGGAGGAAGTTCACCTGCACAAAACAAAATAGACCTAAATGGATGACAGGCTGGCTAGTGTGCAGGGTAAAAACCTTCTCTAGCGTGAAATAGTTCCCAATCGTTCTGATTGTGAAGTCGTGTTGTAAAAACAGGGCAGTCTCATGATTTAGAATTTCAAACACACTGGAGAAAAACTAACAGGAAGTGGAATGTGGTGGAACAAACTATGTATTTAAATGGCACAGTTAACCAACATGTGCATGCATGTTTATAGCCTATAGAGAGCATTAAAATTAGACCGGTGCATGCCAGGGAAACAAGATCCACATCCTTGTAAGTAGAAACACAAAGGAAAAAGCCTGAACACAAACTGCTGAGTGGCTAAGTGACTATGCAATTATGAAGCATGTACAGTGCCTTGCGAAAGTATTCGGCCCCCTTGAACTTTGCGACCTTTTGCCACATTTCAGGCTTCAAACATAAAGATATAAAACTGTATTTTTTTGTGAAGAATCAACAACAAGTGGGACACAATCATGAAGTGGAATGAAATTTATTAGATAATTCAAACTTTTTTAACATTCAAAAACGGAAAAATTGGGCATCCAAAATTATTCAGCCCCTTTACTTTCAGTGCAGCAAACTCTCTCCAGAAGTTCAGTGAGGATCTCTGAATGATCCAATGTTGACCTAAATGACTAATGATGATAAATACAATCCACCTGTGTGTATTCAAGTCTCCGTATAAGTGCACCTGCACTGTGATAGTCTCAGAGGTCCGTTAAAAGCGGAGAGAGCATCATGAAGAACAAGGAACACACCAGGCAGGTCCGAGATACTGTTGTGAAGAAGTTTAAAGCTGGATTTGGATACAAAAAGATTTCCCAAGCTTTAAACATCCCAAGGAGCACTGTGCAAGTGATAATATTGAAATGGAAGGAGTATCAGACCACTGCAAATCTACCAAGACTTGGCCGTCCCTCTAAACTTTCAGCTCATACAAGGAGAAGACTGATCAGAGATGCAGCCAAGAGGTCCATGACCACTCTGGATGAACTGCAGAGCTCTACAGCTGAGGTGGGAGACTCTGTCCATAGGACAACAATCAGTCGTATATTGCACAAATCTGGCCTTTATGGAAGAGTGGCAAGAAGAAAGCCATTTCTTAAAGATATCCATAAAAGGTGTTGTTTAAAGTTTGCCACAAGCCACCTGGGAGACACACCAAACATGTGGAAGAAGGTGCTCTGGTCAGATGAAACCAAAATTGAACTTTTTGGCAACAATGCAAAACATTATGTTTGGCGTAAAAGCAACACAGCTCATCACCCTGAACACACCATACCCACTGTCAAACATGGGGGTGGCAGCATCATGGTTTGGGCCTGCTTTTCTTCAGCAGGGACAGGGAAGATGGTTAAAATTGATGGGAAGATGGATGGAGCCAAATACAGGACCATTCTGGAAGAAAACCTGATGGAGTCTGCAAAAGACCTGAGACTGGGACGGAGATTTGTCTTCCAACAAGACAATGATCCAAAACATAAAGCAAAATCTACAATGGAATGGTTCAAAAATAAACATATCCAGGTGTTAGAATGGCCAAGTCAAAGTCCAGACCTGAATCCAATCGAGAATCTGTGGAAAGAACTGAAAACTGCTGTTCACAAATGCTCTCCATCCAACCTCACTGAGCTCGAGCTGTTTTGCAAGGAGGAATGGGAAAAAATTTCAGTCTCTCGATGTGCAAAACTGATAGAGACATACCCCAAGCGACTTACAGCTGTAATCGCAGCAAAAGGTGGCGCTACAAAGTATTAACTTAAGGGGGGCTGAATAATTTTGCACGCCCAATTTTTCAGTTTTTGATTTGTTAAAAAAGTTTGAAATATCCAATAAATGTCGTTCCACTTCATGATTGTGTCCCACTTGTTGTTGATTCTTCACAAAAAAATACAGTTTTATATCTTTATGTTTGAAGCCTGAAATGTGGCAAAAGGTCGCAAAGTTCAAGGGGGCCGAATACTTTCGCAAGGCACTGTAACTGAATAAGGCTTCGAAAGCTCAAATATTTACCAGCTCTGTGTCCAACTGGATTGTGTTAACTCGTCTTGGTAGTATTAGAGGCAAAATAACCCCAACACATGATTGGACCATCTGAGCGTAATTGATGAAGTTCAGCTCTACCACTGTAGGTCAGGACCATCCCCTGACCGAGCTGCATGATTGGTGCCCTAATTTCCCTTCCTCTACGTCACTGCTTGTGGAATACCGCCGACGCACACCCCCACCGACCCCCTTCCACACACACATTTATTTCCCTTTGTTCCCATCTGATGCATTCAGCAGAATGTCCCTAGACGCAATGGCACCCGCAACTCTCCCTCACTCTCTCTCTCTCACCCCGAAGGCAGACTGGAATAATGTGGCTTGGGTTTTTCTTTAGGGAGTCTTTGTTGTGAAAGGCACACACACACAGGGGACACCTAGTCAGTTGTACAACTGAATGCCTTCAACTGAAATGTGTCTTCTGCATTTAAGCCAGGTGTTGGGGGATGCCATAATTGTCATACACAGCTTCGGCGCCCAGGGAACAGTGGGTTAACTGCTTTGCTCAGGGGCAGAATGACAGATTTTTACCTTGTCAGCTCGGGGATTCGATCCAGCGACCTTTCGGTTACTGTCCCAATGGTCTAACCACTAGGCTACCTGGCGGAGACTCCCTGGGTCAGTAGTGAGGTCGTTCCATTTGATTTCAAATGTTTTTTGAACGCACCCCTTTAGATTCAAACAAAATTTGTCATACATACTTGCCCATGGTAGAAGTGTCAGAAAGTGACTTGTTGGCCCTGAGTGACAAAACATTCAGGTGATGTTCAAAGTTGACACATTTTGCATACGACACCAATAATAATAATTATTATTTTTTATTGTGTCCCTTTCAGGAAATGTGTCTTGTGTCTCAACAGACCACAGCACAGCATCTCCACATAAGTGCATAAATAGATAAATCACAAGCAATAACTACAGCAGACAACACAGTTCACAGACCATAATTCAGTTAGTAAATTCTGGTAGGGGGGGTGGTTGAGCAGTTATTTATTAAATTGACGGGTGGGGATGAATGATTTCTGGGCTCTGAAGGCTTTGTAAAGATGGACTCTGTATCGCCTGATGGTAGGAGCACCTATTTTTACAACTTAATTGAGGAAAATAAGAACAATCCTACATTTATTTTTGATACTGTCGCAAAGCTAACTAAAAAGCAGCATTCCCCAAGAGAGGATGGCTTTCACTTCAGCAGTAATAAATTCATGAACTTCTTTGAGGAAAAGATCATGATTCTTAGAAAGCAAATTATGGACTCCTTTTTAAACCTGCGTATTCCTTCAAACCTCAGTTGTCCTGAGTCTGCACAACTCTGCCAAGACCTAGGATCAAGAAAGACAGTCAAGTGTTTTAGTACAATATCTCTTGACACAATGATGAAAATAATCATGGCCTCTAAACCTTCAAGCTGCATACTGGACACTATTCCAACTAAACTACTGAAAGAGCTGCTTCCTGTGCTTGGGCCTCCTATGTTGAACATAATAAACGGCTCTCTATCCACCGGATGTGTACCAAACTCACTAAAAGTGGCAGTAATAAAAGCCTCTCTTGAAAAAGCCAAACCTTGACCCAGAAAATATAAAAACTATCGGCCTATATCGAATCTTCCATTCCTCTAAAAAATGTTAGGAAAGGCTGTTGCACAGCAACTCACTGCCTTCCTGAAGACAAACAATGTATACGAAATGCTTCAGTCTGGTTTTAGACCCCATCATAGCACTGAGACTGCACTTGTGAAGGTGGTAAATTACCTTTTAATGGCATCAGACCGAGGCTTTGCATCTGTCCTCGTGCTCCTAGACCTTAGTGCTGCTTTTGATACCATCGATCACCACATTCTTTTGGAGAGATTGGAAACCCAAATTGGTCTACAAGTTCTGGCCTGGTTTAGATCTTATCTGTCAGAAAGATATCAGTTTGTCTCTGTGAATGGTTTGTCCTCTGACAAATCAACTGTAAATTTCGGTGTTTATCAAGGTTCCGTTTTAGGACCACTATATATTTTACCTCTTGGGGATGTCATTCGAAAACATAATGTTTTACTTTCACTACTAAGAGGATGACACACAGCTGTATATTTCAATGAAACATGGTGAAGCCCCAAAATTGCCCTCACTAGAAGCCTGTGTTTCAGACATAAGGAAGTGGATGGCTGCAAACTTTCTACTTTTAAACTCGGACAAAACAGAGATGCTTGTTCTAGTTCCCAAGAAACAAAGATATCTTCTGTTGAATCTGACAATTAATCTTAATGGTTGTACAGTCATCTCAAATAAAACTGTGAAGGACCTAGGCGTTACTCTGGACCCTGATCTCTCTTTTGACGAACATATCAAGACTGTTTCTAGGACAGCTTTTTTTCCATCTACGTAACATTGCAAAAACCAGACATTTTCTGTCCAAAAATAATGCAGGAAAATTAATCCATGCTTTTGTTACTTCCAGGTTAGACTACTGCAATGCTCTACTTTCCGGCTATCTGGATAAAGCACTAAATTAACTTCAGTTAGTGCTAAATACGGTTGCTAGAATCCTGACTAGAACCAACAAAATTTGATCATATTACTCTAGTGCTAGCCTCCCTACACTGGCTTCCTGTCAAGGCAAGGGCTGATTTCAAGGTTTTACTGCTAACCTACAAAGCATTACATGGGCTTGCTCCTACCTATCTCTCTGATTTGGTCCTGCCGTACATACCTACACGTACGCTACGGTCACAAGACGCAGGTCTCCTAATTGTCCCTAGAATTTGTAAGCAAACAGCTGGAGGCAGGAATTTCTCCTATAGAGCTCCATTTTTATGGAATGGTGTGCCTACCCATGTGAGCGACGCAAACTCGGTCTCAACCTTTAAGTCTTTACTGAAGACTCATCTCTTCAGTGGGTCATATGATTGAGTGTAGTCTGGCCCAGGAGTGTGAAGGTGAACGGAAATGCTCTGGAGTAACGAACCTGGCCGGCCGGTTCCCCTCTTTCCACTGGGATTCTCTGCCTTTAACCCTTTTACAGGGGCTGAGTCACTGGCTTACTGGTGCTCTTTCATGCCGTCCCTAGGAGGGGTGCGTCACTTGAGTGGGTTGAGTCACTGATGTGATCTTCCTGTCTGGGTTGGCGCCCCCCCTTGGGTTGTGCAGTGGCGGAGATCTTTGTGGGCTATCCTCGGCCTTGTCTCAGGATGGTAAGTTGGTGGTTGAAGATATCCCTCTAGTGGTGTGGGGGCTGTGCTTTGGCAAAGTGGGTGGGGTTATATCCTTCCTGTTTGGCCCTGTCCGGGGGTATCATTGGATGGGGCCACAGTGTCTTCTGACCCCTCCTGTCTCAGCCTCCAGTATTTATGCTGCAGTAGTTTATGTGTCGGGGGGCTAGGGTCAGTTTGTTATATCTGGAGTACTTCTCATGTCTTATCCGGTGTCCTGTGTGAATTTAAGTATGCTCTCTCTAATTCTCTCTTTCTCTCGGAGGACCTGAGCCCTAGGACCATGCCTCAGGACTACCTGGCATGATGACTCCTTGCTGTCCCCAGTCCACCTGGCCGTGCTGCTGCTCCAGTTTCAACTGTTCTGCCTGTGATTATTATTATTTGGCCATGTTCTGTTATAATCTCCACCTGGCACAGCCAGAAGAGGACTGGCCACCCCTCAAAGCCTGGTTCCTCTCAAGGTTTCTTCCTAGGTTTTGGCCTTTCTAGGTAGTTTTTCCTGGCCACTGTGCTTCTACACCTGCATTGCTTGCTGTTTGGGGTTTTAGGCTGGGTTTCTGTAAAGCACTTTGAGATATCAGCTGACGTACGAAGGGCTATATAAATACATTTGATTTTGATTTGGTACTCCTGGTTGAGTGGGTGTGTCAGGTCAGTGGTAATTCTCGCTCCTGCCATCCCGCTCTCATACATTGAGACAGCCGTGTCTTCCTCACTGGAAAATCTAAACGGTTGAGTTTGATGTCATTTAAAAGCTTCAAACAGGATAGTCAAACTATTTTATATTTTCTTTCAAAAAAATGTTTTAATAAAAAATCATGTCATTTTTTACCTTTGATGTCAATTATATAAAAACGGGTAAACTCATTTTTTGTGTGCATATGTTTAAGCAATAAGGCCCGAGGAGGTATTGTGGTATATGGCCAATATACCATGGCTAAGGGCTGTTCTTATGCACAACGCGAAGCGGAGTGCCTGGACACAGCCCTTAGCCGTGGTATATTGGCCATATACCACAAACCCCCAAAGTGGCTTATTGCTGTTATAAACTGGCTACCAACGTAATTAGAGCAGTAAAAATGCATGTTTTGTCATACCCGTGGTATACGGTCTGATATACCACGGCTGTCAGGAAATCCGCATTCAGGGCTCGAAACACCCAGTTTATAATGTAGTTTAGACCCTGTCACATCATCTGAGGTGTTTGTGTTGTGTCCACCACCGGTTGATACACAGCATACTCTTGAATACAAGGTGGGTGATAAATGTACTAAAATGGGAATAAAATAGAAATTTTAACTTTTGAAATGGTACCACAAAGATGGTTGGAGGTCCACACATCAGAGAATGTTGACTTGAATGGGAATATCTGTTGTTCTAAATTATACTGTCAATATTCCATAGGAAACCTATTGAAATAATAGAAATATAGATACTAGAAAATACATTTACATTTAAGTTGACATTGACGGTGAGTGGACCGGTAGCCATCTTTGTGGTAGTAATTGAAAGTTAAAATGTAAATTATGTACAAGCTAAATTACAGTGGTGTGAAGGGGTAGGTCTATTCTACAAATTCTATTTCTATGATTGAAATGACACCCACCCACCTTGTATTCAAAATTATGCATGCTGTGTCTCAACCGATGGCGGGCACAACACAAACACATAAGATGATGCAAATCATAGTCTAAACTACAACATATGCAAAAATATTTTTTTAATATACAAAAACTGACATTAAAAGTAAAAAGAAAAATACTAAAAACATTTTTTTCCAAGAAATTATTAAATACTGTAGTTTGACAACCCTGTTTGTAAGATTTTAAATTATATCAAACTCAACCGTTCATCTTTTCCACAGCAAAATGGGTGAACTTTGAGCACCTTAATCTCCTGAATGTTCTGGCATTCAGGTCTAAAAAGTCACTTACTGACCACTTCCACCATGGGCAAATATGTATAAATAGTTTTATTCAAATCAAAAGGGCTGTTATCAAAAAGCGATTGAAATTAAATGGAATGGCCCCACAGTCAGTGTCCCTTACAGAAAAATTACATCTATGAAAAAATCTGGTAAAAATGTGTATCTGGAACACTTCACATGTGTAATTTCGCATATGAAATCAAGTCAAAGCATGTGTTTTTGGAACATTTCACATGTGAAATCATGTCAAAACGGGTTTTTGGAACACTTCACATGAGATCTTGTTTTCACATGTGCTGGAGAAAGACCTAACTTCTGGTCTGGTGATTCCCATTCTGCTTCTTACAGGATTAGAGTCGCTTCTACAGGGGAACATAGTGAGGCACTGAGTCAATTGTCAGGTTTTTGGGGACAATAAAGTTCCATTACTTAGAACACAACATGGCTGAAAGCAAAGGCCATTATTTAGAGTCTGTTTATAGGGACCTATTTCTTTAGCTGAACCTGGATGTTTAACGGCTACGTGAAAGGATGCAGGTACCATTACACTTCCTCTTAGCTGCATTCACTTCACAACAGCATCAACTAAACAAACACGGGCACCCTGTCCCCTATATAGTGCACTACTTTTGTCCAGGGCCCATATATAGAATACGGTACCATTTGGGAAACAACCGTCAGCACATCCTTGCTGGACATTGTGAAGGTGAGAAAACATAATTTTAAAAAGTTTACATTTGTTACAGCTGCAGCTAATACTTCAGTAATAACTGTGTAACTACAATAACTGTGTAATTACAATATCCCATAACTATATGATTTGGTCACCTCACCTGGTAATACCAGTTGTTGACAGTGTGAGACATAATCTTATGTGAGGTGGAGGACTATAAAACAGCCTGCTGAGTTTCCAGTGTTTCCTCTGTATTCATTTAGCAGCTTCAAAAAATATAAACATTTTTACTTTTTATATATACAATCATTTTTGAGACAGTAAAAGAATTTCAGTGAACACTTAAATGACTAAAAGCAGATATCTATATTAAGTAGAAAATATAATGGCACATGTTTTTTATAAGATCATCTTTGAACAACCACCAGAATAAAAACCAGACAGTCAGGGAAAATGTAACATTCTACAAATGTCATGACATGGGGCCACCATTGATTTTGTTATACTGTTTGCGTCACTCAGATAGCATAAGCCATGGGGAAATGTGTAAATTCCAGGAAACTAGCTTTAAAACTGAAAACATTTCTCTCCACCTCATGGCAAAATTTGTAGAACTGCAGGGAATTAGCTTTAAAGTAACTGCCCAGTGAAAATCTCCTTTTTAAAAAGTGAGTATTCTGATAACTCATACCCAAATAATGTTGTTGACTCGTCCTATACTTGTAATTGTGACCAAAGTATAAATAGGAGAAAAAAAATACTTCAAAAACCCCACCTAAAACTTTAATAAATGCTTGCTGTTTCCTTAGAGTATGATGTAATACTTCTCAGGAGGAGGAGCTAGCCAATCAGTGGTCTAGAGGAGGATGAGCTAGCCCATGAGAGGCTACTTGCATTTTGTTGTTGGGGTACACCCACACCACCCACACCAATCCAACACAGAAAAACTGCTTTTTAACGTGCTTAGTTTTCCTTCCACAATTTTTTAATTATTTCACTCATATTGTAAGTAAGTATAGTTATATATTTCATAGAAATCTGGAAACACTGGGAAGTTACTTTAAAACAGCTAAATGTCTCTGCGGCCAATAGGAGGGCAACATAGACCATGCCCACTACCATGACCCCCCTGCCCCCCACTCTAACTTTTACACCTCTGCTGAAAAAAATCTTATGTGAAACACTGGTTTCTGAAGGGGAAACTCCAGCCTACTCCCTAATTCTACATTTGGGGTCAATTCATCATCCCATTGTAGGACAGGATACATGTCAACTCAGGTTTGATAGACCATGGATACACACACACAAAAATACACTTCTACAATACAAGACCTTCTATTAAAAAAAACTGCAACTGGAGACATTCATCCGGCATCTATTCCCTGAAATGTTGTGTCTGTTTTTACACAATTAAAACCTGATGGGGATAATATATATATATATATATATATATATATATATATATATATATATATATATATATATATATATATATATATATATATATATATATATATATGAAGGTATATTATATATGATTCTCAGTAATGCTCACATAAAAATACTCAAAAGGCCTGAAGCATATTCCACCTGTAATAACTCATTCTAGACGATTATGACCGCACACTAAAATTACAAAGCATGTGTGTTTTAGCTATGTTATTGTAACAGTGACATACAGTAGAAAGTAGACCAATCGCATGAGGTAAACTAAAGAACAGCTCCTTTCACACAAACCTGGTCCTCAATTTTATCTCTGGGATACTGGTGGCAACTTTTAATGTCAATTAAGATATCAAAATAATGCAGCCCCCGCATCCGCAGAACAGCGCCAGTAAACCCAAATGTTGGTTAATTTGAGTGATTAAAATAATTTCATGTTTAAGGGCGGGGGTAAAACATTTCATCTGGATCCCTAATGACAGCTTGCCCTTTGCTTACAGAACATCCATCTAGCTCCGGGGAGCTGCCTGGCTGAATGGCTGGCAGGCTGTTGACTACTGCTAGTGTTGGTGCTGTGTGAAGTCTGTGACTGACTGTAGGATTGGCCACAGGAACCACACTCCAGCCAACAGGATGGGGAAGCAGGAAAAGCAACACTAACAGACGTGTAAAGTGGGGTTGAAGAATAGCCTAAAGCCTCTGGTGTAGTGTAAGGTTTACTTTCTCTCTGTAGTGAGAGGTTACAAACATGTACTTGTTGTTGTGCCACCAGCAACCAGAACAAGGACAAAGCAGAGGGACTTGCCCAGAAGGTTCATTCTGGATTTAATTTGCACAAAAGTGGAAAGCTTTGAAATAATGTGAAAAGTGGTGCGATCTTGTCCAGAGCGACTTACAGTAGTGAGTTCATACATTTTCATATTGTATTTGTACTGGTCCCCTATGGGAGTCAAACACACAACGCCAAGCTCTACCAACTGAGACACACAGGGTAATACACATGTAACATACAATTAAAACACATGGCATATTGCCTGTGATTCAGCAGCTACACAGCCAACTGTACCTACAACAGCTGACTATCTCTAACCCCAGTTCTCCTTTGACCTGGGACTGTCGGTCACTACGGGTCATTCAGTTTGATGTCTAGATGTCCCTGACAGACAAATGCAGAATGATCCAGACCGTTAATGGCAGCTGACTGGGCACTGTGTAGAACAGCATGGACTATCTGTTTACTGGCCTGTTTTGAACATCTTCCATGCGTTAACGTGAAGCGGAAACTTCCAGGATGTGTATAGTAGTGTAGTAATATTGCGTGTCACCCTATGAGACAACTGTGGCTAAATGTAAACACTAGCTCTTGAACTTCACACTTACTGCCTGGTGATTGGTGAATATGGACTTTAGCTTGAGGCTTAATGATACATTGTTCCAAATTCCATGTTCAACCAGCAAGCACCTGTCAAGAGTTCTACTGCCCTCTATCTGAACTGCCACTGATGACGTTCAATGACTAGGCTAAGTCCTAACCAACTAATTATGCATGAACAGATCAGGCAATTATGGAAATGTTATACGTTACCATACATACTTTATCTATACACAATATAGGCTACTTTAAATCTAAAATCATCTTTAAGAATATTAGAAATCTATCACATAGGGCTCTATGATAGGGCAATGTCTTCATTCATTGTTGTTTGAGAATTTAGCTGGGCACAGAAGAGCAGTCATCATCACAATACAAGATTGCAAATGGATTATCTTACTTTTCAACGCTTGGATGAGCGCCTTCCCATCTTTGATTAGTTCTTTGATGAATTTGTTGGTCTTGTCCAGTTCCAGTTCGTGAGACTTTAATCTGTCTCGGAACTGTGGACTGTCCAGATAGCAGTCACTAAACTCCAGAGCAGGCAGTCCCATGTTTCCTCCGAGTCCACAGCACCCGAGGTCGGAGGAGGAAGAAATCGTTGACTGGTGATGTGCAATCCACTTAAGAAGGTAGCAGAACACAGAGATTAACACTATGCAGATACCGGTCTACATTACACTACATAGCCAACGCAATAATATTGCTGACAACATGCAGGCGGGCAAACGTGGATCTGATTTATTTTAACCTAGGATCCAAACGGTATCCCCAAAAAAATCGCACGCGAAAAAACTGTGCTTGTATTGGAGGGAAGTGCTGAAATAATATTCTCTTATTGGCAGTCAACGATCCCAGGCAACCTGTGCATTCCTCATGACAACGCTGTACTGGTCAGGAAAATAGGAGGAAGATGAAAGAAAAAACGAGGTACGGTAGTTGCTGATTCTTCTCTGGGCGTTTTAAATGCAGAGCTTTCTCTCAAGCGTTGGTGCTCCTTCCATCCGACCAACCTACCCCGAAACAGATAATCCTATGATGGATACAGCTCTAGACCAATAGCATTGCTCGGTTCCAAAACGGTCAGAGAAGGGACGGCGCAGTATGGTTGCGGGAGATGGTTTCATAAAGGAAGGGTTGGTTGGTCAAAAACGCAGTGATGTCACTTTAAAGAGCGGCGAATTTCGTTTTTTGTTTTTTTATTTTAACATCAACCTGCTAAGGCTAGGATAAGCAAAGCGACAAATTGCTGTTAATTATTCAAATGTTGTTCTTTCTGAGAGCAATTGCTAGGTAATTACATACATCACACGCCGTTATGTCCTCTGCATAGTTGCAAATGAAAATGTTATCCATAATTTCAAACAATGTGAATGTTTATGACAGCTTTAAACTAGCTATAAACGAATAAATAGTTTAGAAACTACTTCTAACCCCCTATAAGTATTGTACTATAGAGAGAGAGAGAGAAAGAGAGAAATTGTGTGTGTGTGTGTGTGTGTGTGTGTGTGTGTGTGTGTGTGTGTGTGTGTGTGTGTGTGTGTGTGTGTGTGTGTGTGTGTGTGTGTGTGTGTGTGTGTGTGTGTGTGTGTGTGTGTGTTAGAGGTCGACCGATTATGTTTTTTCAACGCCGATACCGATTATTGTAGGATCAAAAAAGCTGATACCAATTAATCAGACAATTTTTATATATATAATGACAATTACAACAATACTTGAATGAAAATGTTTATTTTAACTTAATATAATACATCAATGAAAATCTATTTAATCTCAAATAAATAATGAAACATGTTCAATTTGGTTTAAATAATGAAAAAACAGTGTTGGAGAAGAAAGTAAAAGTGCAATATGTGCTGTGTAAGAAAGCTAACGTTTCAGTTCCTTGCTCAGAACATGAGAACATATGAAAGCCGGTGGTTCCTTTTAACATGAGTCTTCAATATTCCCAGTTAAGAAGTACTATTATAGGAATTATAGGACTATTTCTCGCTATAACATTTGCATTTCATATACCTTTGACTATTGGATGTTCTTATAGGCACTATAGTATTGCCAGCCTAATCCCAGGAGTAGATAGGCTTGAAGTCATAAACAGCCCTGTGCTTCAAGCATTGAGACGAGCTGCTGGCAAACACAGGAAAGTGCTGTTTGAATGAATGCTTATGAGCCTGCAGCTGCCTACCACCGCTCAGTCAAACTGCTCTATCAAATATCAAATCATAGACTTAACTATAATATAATAAACACACAGAAATATGAGCCTTAGGTCATCAATATGGTCAAATCCGGAAACTATCATTTCGAAAACAAAACATTTATTCGTTCAGTGAAATATGGAACCGTTACGTATTTTATCTAACGGGTGGCATCCATAAGTCTAAATATTGATGTTACATTGCATAACCTTCAATGTTATGTCATAATTATGTAAAATTCTGGCAAATGAATTACAATCTTTGTTAGGAAGAAATGGTCTTCACACAGTTCGCAACGAGCCAGGCGGCCCAAACTGTTGCATATACCCTGACTCTGCTTGCACTGAATGCAAGAGAAGAGAGTCAATTTCCCTAGTTAATATTGCCTGCTAACATGAATTTATTTTAACTAAATCTGCAGGTTTAAAAATATATACTTGTGTATTGATTTTAAGAAAGGCATTGATATTTATGGTTAGGTACATTGGTGCAACGACAGTTCTCTTTTTGCAAATGCGCTTATTAAATCATCACCTTATGAACATCCAATCATATGAACTGTTACTCTCTCGCAGGAATTCCATTAACGGTCCGTATGTAGCCAAATGTAGCTGCTGCTCATTCAGTTTACTTGAAAATGGATAAATGGTAAAAACAAAGTAAATCCCGTGTCCATGGAGACAGACACATACCAGCTCTACTGGTAATACTGCTACTACGACGACACAAGTTGTTCTGCTTCCACGAGCACATCCAATGCTAGCATCAGTAATTCTACATTTGTTGTTAGCCCAGCTAGCATGGACACTAGTGAATCTGATGCAGCCGATGAGCTAATACCCCTTTACCCGGGAAAGCACCGAACAACAGACAGGGGTGTGGACCATCAAAGAGGCGCAAATATGATGAGAACTACATTGATTTGGGGTTCACTTATATTGGGAGTAGTGCCTTTCCTCAGCCACCGTGTGTTATATGTGCAAAAGTACTATCTCACATCTCGATGAAACCTTCACTCTTGCACAGACATTTAGAAACAAAACATGCCAATTTAAAAAATAAGCCATTCAAGTTTTTTGAGCGAGAATTAAGACGACTTTCAAGTAGTAAGACATGCATAAAAGCAACAGATACCATTAATAAGAAGGGGCTAGAAGCGTCTTATATGGTGAGCTACCGAGTGGCTCGACAGACAAGCCCCATACTATTGTGGAGGACTTCATTCTTCCTGCTGCCGCGGATATGGCTGGGACAATGCTGGGGGAAAAGGCCATAAAAACTATACAGACAATGACTTCATCAAACAACAATTTTTCATGACCCATCAGTGACAATGCAGGAGATGTTTTGAAGCAATTACTGCTTTGTATACAAGCCAGTGAATGATATGCGTTACAGCTGGATGAGTCGACAAGACGTGGCAGGCCTGGCACAGCTCCTGATATATATCCGTTACATTTATGGGGGTTCAATAAAGGAAGACATCCTCTTCTACAAACCATTTGAAACCAGGACAACAGGAGAGGATATTTTTAAAGTACTGGATATCAAATGGACTTTGGTGGTCAAGATGTGTTGGTATCTGTACTGATGGCAGAAAAGCCATGACAGGGAGACATAGTGGAGTGGTAATGCGCTTTGCTCCCAACGCCACTTGGGTACACTGCAGCATCCACCGAGAGGCTCTTGCTGAATAGAGAATGCCTGACAGCTTGAAAGACGTTTTGGACACTACAATGAAAATGGTTAACTTTGTTAATTGAAGCAATGCCCCTGAACTCTCGTGTATTTTTTGCACTATGCAATGATATGGGCAGTGACCATGTAACACTTTTACAACATACAGAAGTGCGCTGGTTATCAAGGAGCAAAGTTTTGACGCATTTTTTAAAATTGAGAGACGAGCTTAAAGTTCTCTTTACTGACCATAATTTTCACTTGTCTGACCGCTTGCATGATGACTAGTTTCTCACACGACTGGCCTATCTAGGTGATGTTTTTTCTCGCATGAATGATCTGAATCTAAGATTACCGGGACTCTCGGCAACTATATTTTACGCAGGTACTTTCCTGAAACGGATGACACAAACAACTAGATTCGTTATCCCTTTCATTCCCTGCCTCCAGTCCACTTACCAATATCTGAACAATAGAGCCTCATCAAAATTGCAGCAAGCGGTTCTGCGAAAATTGAACTCAATCAGAAGCCACTGCCAGATTTCTGGATAGGGCTGCGTTCAGAGCAGCCTGCCTTGGCAAATCACACTGTTAAGACACTGATGCCCTTTGCAACCACGTACTAATGTGAGAGTGGATTCTCGGCCCTCACAAGCATGAAAACTAAATACAGGCACAAACTGTGTGTGGAAAATGATTTAAGACTGAGACTCTCTTCAATACAACCCAATATTGCAGAGTTATGTGCATCCTTTCAAGCACACCGTTCTCATTAACCTGTGGTGAGTTATTCACCTCTATTGCTTGCTGTTTGGGGTTTTAGGCTGGGTTTCTGTACTGCACTTTGTGACATCAGCTGATGTAAGAAGGGCTTTATAAATACATTTGATTGATTGATTGATAGATTGATTGATTGATTGATCGTGTGTGTGGCAGGCTTACAATGAAGGCAAAAAACAACATTTGAGAGTGCGCTGACCCTGGTGCTAGAGGGGGAATGTAGCTGGAGGTTGAATGTTTGAAGGGGTACTATAAAAAGTTTTGGGAACCACTGCTGTACAGTACAGTGTCCCATGAACTCTAGTAGTGTCCCGTATACTGTACAGTACAGTGTCCCATGTATTCTAGTAGTGTCCCTTATACTGTACAGTACAGTGTCCCATGTATTCTAGTAGTGTGCCTTATACTGTACAGTGCAGTGTCCCATGTATTCTAGTAGTGTCCCTTGTACTGTACAGTGCAGTGTCCCATGAACTCTAGTAGTGTCCCAGTGACCCATTCTCTAGTAGTCTATAGTAGTCTTTTATAGGGTGGTTTGTTCCAGCTGCCTTTAACTAAGCCATAAAAATAAACATTTACATTGAATATGACGTAATGTTCTGCAAGATATGGGAGCAGTTTAACAATTTTTTTAGGCACTATGAATGAATTTTAGAATCACATAGTTCATCCATAATCATTTTCCTTGTTGAATGAGTGGTGTGCAATCACCCATTTTGAACTCTCAACCAACCATGTCATGTAAGTACATGCATCATTCCCTGAGGCTTGAGCCAGTTACTCATAGATAGAGGAGAAAGATGTTCCCCTCTGGTTGACATGCTGGGAAGGAGAATGCCGCTCTCTGTCTCCAGTCTATCCAGCGCTAGTATCCCCAACCCCAGCCAACTATGTGGTAGGGGGAGACACAGTGGGTCTTTCAGTCCCCCCCAGCATTGATCCAAAAAGCCTGTTTCTAGAGGGTCCAGAGAAGGTTAGAAACAGCAACCAGGAAGTCTTCAGGGGAACTCTCATATACTCATAAGTCAGGCCGAGGGTGATCTCACAGCTGGGACGTTGTGGCGAGGCTCCAGAGGACTCTTCGATGGGAAAGACACTTAACAACTTGTCATATTCTCTTATCCTCTTCCAGTGAGACCAGGGGCCCATTGTTGTTATACCGCTGGTGTTATACAATTCACATATGGATTACACTGGGTGTCATTCACCATATGAAGCCATAAGCCATGGTCAGCGTCTCACTTATTGATAATGGCTACCTCTACTACCTCTATATAATGCACTCAGAGAACACCTTCTATGCACGTACAGTACAGGCGGCTGGTGGCAAGGAAAGGAATAAATGGAATGGTATCGAACACATGTTTTCCATGTTGTTGATACCATGTTGTTGATACCATTCCATTCACTCCATTCCAGCCATTCTTATGAGCAGTCTCCAGTGATGTATAGTCATCTGTGACTAGAATCTTATTTCTGAGGCCTTTGTAAGGAGAAAGTATAATATTTTATTAGTGGTCTTGTCTGCCATCTCCTGGTTAAAGCAAGTGCTACAAGCGGCCTGTCAAATCCGGGACTTTCAAATTGCTGTGAAAAAGGAATAGGTGAGGGGTAAGTAGGTCAGGTGTGTGTGTGTTCTTAATAACATGCAATGATCACTATGTTTAAAGTTCACATCTCACAAAGAAATATCCTTCTTTAACCAAGCTAATCAACAATGTGATGATACACCTCCACTACTGTTGACATCAATGATGTCTGGGTATACTATGTTAAAGTTGCCTGATGTATTTTCAACATTATTTCACTTAGCCTGTATTATAAATGATTGAACATGCAGATGTAGTGTATGAATTATTGGATGGCCACAGTTTGGGAAAGCGCCCTTGAAGACTAAAAACAGCAGTCCACATGAGGCAGAGTGAATTATTCATTCAGCCTGCTCTTTCTACGTTTGTGACAGTGTGGCTCTACAGCAACCCTCACTGCCTTGCCTTGCCTACCACAGTAAAAATAGAACCAGAGAGTAATTAACAAGAGCGTTGCTTTTCTCTTACTGAGATGTCATAGAGATAGTTATGGTGTAACATTTTATTATAAAGGTGTTGCTCACTCACTTCCTGTTTTAATTCACATTAATCTTGTTAATGTGACGCTTTTCTCTTATGTCTCCCGGAGACCCAATAGGAATGTATCATATCATAGGCAGTCTGCTCACTTCCCGGTGTAGGCCAGGGACCCACGTCACTCCCTGAGCTAGTGGTTTAAATATAGCCCTGACGACGTCCTGCTGAAATGGATCTGGTGACGCTGGGCTGCCCCTGGATGATTGACGGAGTACAAATACTGACAGAGTCACCCAGGCAGCCACTGCACCACATGGGCCAGTTCTCCCAGGAGACCCACTTCCACAGGAGGCCTGACACACAGACGCTGAGAGACTCATCCAATTCACACTCGGGAAGAAGCGACAGGGCGGACATGCTGGCTCATCTGGGGCATTGTAACGTGGTGTTGTCACAGGTAAGTTCTGTCTTGGTCGGTTCCGGTCCCACCCACTCTCAGCCAGTCGCTGGACGTCATTCGCACCCAGGGGTTTGTCCTGGTGTTTGTCCTGGTGTTCACCGGAACTTGTCTGGCACTACAGTAACAGTTCCACTTCCAGTAATATAATGAGTGACTACTGCTGTTCCTTCTACTGCTGCTGCTTGGAAAAATAGGCTCTATGTGGGAAGGCCTAGCTTTCCTCCTGTGGCTTTTTGTTCTGAACCAAGGCCAGAATGATTTCCAAGACATTCCGGATGTGGAGTCTGGCTAAGCCTGTGTATGCTAATGATAACAGGGCTACCACTGGCTACCGTTCTGCTTTACATCTAAAAAGGTCAGGCACAGGCTCCATGACAGCTGCACGGGGCTCTTTTTCCAGGGCATAAGATTATCAAGATTATCACTGCAAGTCGTTTCCATTTTCTGAGTGAACGTGACTGTGCTGCCTACTAATCCAGACCAGGAAAGGGATTTGATCGGGGATTAGTCATTCTCAAGAGGTTGTTTTTTTTTTTTGCTTGTTTGACTGATTAGAGTGATTGACAGGTGACCTTGGAGCCAAACAGCTGGATATAGACTGATTGCATGTGGCTGTGAACTTTACATTATTGCTGCAGACAGAGATATTGATATGCTATAAATATTTAGGACTGTTTTCTGTTGTCTTTCAAGTCATTTTAGAGAGGTCCTATTTTATTTGTGTACAAACATAGTCCAATAGAAATATACTTTTTTCTGAATGATTTGCTTTCTGATATTAGTGATGAGTTTAAACATTTATAATATGATATCATATGCCATCTGCAACTGATATCTATTGGAATTGAATCACATTACTTTAAACAATGAAAGCACAAGTCTGCACATGTGGCGATTTGCTTGGTCTGCAACGCGATCTGATTCATGCACCATTTCATACGCAAACCGGAGGTCTATGTAAGGCAATCGGCTTGTCTCGTAATCAAATTATAAGGCGGTCTGATCCCGCATTACAGTTACCTTTTTTCTCTTCCTTGAATAAATCGAGTGCGCATATCCCACACTTCCAGTGATACCAGAATCAACAATTGTCCCGTGACTCTGTCCAGCCACAGGGGAATTTAGCAGGCACATCTCGTCCAGAGGGACTCTACAGAATGACAGAGGGAGAAATTACTGTGCTCTCCATGGGTCCAACGACACAGCAAAACTACAGACATCTCATACGGCTCTACTGTATGAACGGAGGACATCATCTGCAGATCCTACCGGATGGGACTGTCGCGGGCAGCAGAGGTGAAAATAAAGATGGTAAGAATTGTTTTGGGGAGTTATTCGATATTCTGAACTATAATACACAGTTAAATAAACATATGCTTAATGTTTAGTTAAGTTTCGGTATTGTAGGCTATAAACATGAATAAAGAGTCGCACACTTAATACACTGAACAAAAATATAAACGCACCATGTAAAGTGCTGGTCCCAGTGGCGGTTCTTGCGTGTATGTCTTCCTGGGCGAATCCCCCCTTAACCCCCCCATCACCATTCTGCACTAACTGTAATTTTTATTCAGACATCTGAAACAACACAAATAATTAATCATAACATTTAAAACTATAAAATATATACAAAAATAAGACTCATAATTATCAAAAAGAGGTAACAAAGACAGATGTTGATTTGGCACTCGAGCATCATTACATTACACATCCCCCAACACTGTCAACCAAGAGTCAAGACTAAACCGATTCACCTTGGTGGTGTGCAGACTGGTTTTATATTATTCTTAAGGATTTTGCACAAACCAGAAAAAAATGCAACAATATGTCTATGAAACTATATATTCAAAGTATTATGAATGAATAGTGGTTTATTTTGTAGCATTTCGCAGTGTGACTGATTGTACTAATTTCATTAGTATGGTACAAAGTTAGAGGTGCGCTATTTGATAGATTCCCCGCTTCACCTACCTCGGGCTTCCAGTGGGGAGACCTGAGGTCAACCTACCCCCGCCCCCTCCCCATCTCGTACTTCTGAGTGGGAGACCTTCCCAGGCAGTAGCCTGCCTAGCTCACAAACTAGAATCAGGGCATCGACTCTGACTAGGTTAATTGACCCACAGTCCCACATGATATCATCATCATAACGTGATGTGCAAATGAGCGATAGAAAACCGATCGCACAAATGTCACCATTCCAAAAAACAATTTGCGGGCGCACCGTGCCGCCCCTGGCAAGAGGCTGCCCATGTCACCTTCACCTAAATCCGCCACTGGCTGGTCCCATGTTTCATGAGCTGAAATAAAAGATCCCCGAAAATTTCCATATGAACAAAAAGCATATTTCTCTCAAGTTTTGTGCACAAATTTGTTTATATCCCTGTTAGTGAGCATTTTATCTTTTGTCAAGATAATCCATCCACCTGAAATGTGTGGCGTATTAAGAAGCAGATTAAACAGCATGATCATTATACATGTGCACCTTGTACTGGGGACAATAAAAGGCCACTTTAAAATGTGCAGTTTTGTCACACAACACAATGGCTCAAGTGTTTCATCATTCGAGGGAGCATGCAATTGGCATGCTAACTGCAGGAATGTCCACCAGAGCTGTTGCCAGAGAATTTAATTTTTATTTCTCTACCTCCAACGTCATTTTAGAGAAATTGGCAGTACTTCCAACCAGCCTCACAACCGCATTTCAGTTGAGTGATTTCCTTATATGAACTGTAATTCAGCTAATTCTAATATCGTTGAAATTGTTGCACCTTGCGTTTATATTTTTAAGATCCCAGTAATTAATTGGTGAACCACCAGTGTATCGGCATCACTGTGCCTTCTTCAGGCTTTAGTTTGATGTTGACATGTAGAGGAGCATAGGCCCACTAACAACTTATGTTTACAGTTATTTAGAATAGCCTATAGGCATATCTGTAACGGTTGTCATTGGTGGAAGAAGGAGAGGACCAAGGTGCAGCGTGGTACGTGTTCATGATCTTTTAATTACACTGAACACTAGAACAAAAATAACAACATGGCACCAACGAAACAGTCCTGTCTGGTACAGAGACAGAAAACAACTGCCCACAACTCAAGGGTGGAACCAGGCTGCCTAAGTATGGTTCTCATTCAGAGACAACGATTGACAGCTGCCTCTGATTGGGAACCATACCAGGCCAAACACATAGAAATACAAACATAGAACAAAACATAGCATGCCCACCCCAACTCACGCCCTGACCAACCTAAAATAGAGACATAAATAAAGGAACTAAGGTCAGGACGTGACAATATCAGCTACTTACCTCAGAAATAATACATAATTGAATATGTTTATTTATACCATTAAGAAACAATATCACTTTTGTGAAGTATTTAGAGGGAGCAGTCTCACTCTCACACCTTTCTTATAATGTTCTCACGATAGGCTTTAGGGACAACCTGACGCCAACTACCAATACAATCAGCCCTTCGTTTTGACACCAGCCTGTGTATTTGTGCTCTAGACATCCTGAAGGTTAAAGCAGTGAGTGCTGGTGTGGTGGCCATCAATGGCCATGAGACGGGCCGTTACCTGGCCATGGACAAAGATGGTCATCTCTATGGATCGGTGAGTCTCTCCTAGCAACACTTTGGAGATTACTGTATCAAACTCTGTATAAAATTAAACAGTTCCTAATCAAAAACCCAGATGGAAAACTACAGTGTAGCTTTCACCTCTTTGAGCTAGACAATTTGATCATGTAGCCTAACTAACCTAGGAATTATTATGAGTAATCCATTACCCTGGGGGTAATCACAGTCATCAAGAGATGAGAAACATCAACCAAACAGATGTATCAGAATGGGTTGCTTTGGGTTTCCTATCTTGAAGTTAAAGTCTTCATTCAGTGTATCTTGAAGTCAAAGTCTTAATTTATTATAATGATTAGAGGCTAGGTTTCCAGACACAGAAAATCTCCATTGAGCATACTTTTTGTCCAGGACCAGGTTTAATCTATGTCCAGGAAACCACCCCTAAATGTTCTTAATCTAACTTTATTTATTCCAGAAAACTCTGAAGGATGAGTGTTACTTCCTGGAGAAGATGGAGGAGAACCATTACAACACATACAGGTCTCAGAAGTACCAGGCCAAAGACTGGTTCCTGGGGCTCAAGAGGAATGGGCAGCCTAAAGCTGGCCAAAGGACACACATTGGCCAGAAGGTCATATATTTTCTGCCTCGGCCTGTTGACAACACCACCATGTAAAGGCAGAAGACAGGAAATGTCAACAATGACCATGTCACAGCAATCAATCACCTCAATTCACTTTGAACAATGTGCTCTTAATCAATAAGTAAATGTGACAAAGCATCAATAATCATTATGTTATTATATTTTATGATCAATGGGCCATTTTAATGTATTCCTTTTGTACGATAATAGCATATGTATCACACAAATGGTTTCTTATTTATATCCTTTGTTTCCTCATATTTGTTGGAGAATATTTATTAATAAAATGTTGTAAAAATATATATTTTATTTTAGTTTTCATAATAGAACCGGCATATTTTCATTGAAATACAATTTCATATTAAATATTGTAGCAAATGCTGGAATGATATTATCATAGGACTCCTAGCATGTCCCATAACAACTATTACAAAGGATATTAGACTGGTATTACTTTAGTCCTACTGACACGTGGCATGGTTCTTATTTTTTTTACTTTTACCCTTAAGGAATAGTGTATTATAAAGTGGGTGGTTCCAGCCCTGAATGCTGATTGGCTGACAGCTGAGGTATGTCAGACCATATACACAGTTATGACAAAATATTTATTTTTACTGTTCTAATTAAGTTGGTAACCAGTTTATAATAGCAATAAGGCACCTCTGAGGTTTGTGATATATGGCCAATATACCACGGCTAAGGGCTGTGTCCAGGCATTCCGCTTTGCGTTGTGCATAAGAAAAACCCTCAGCCGTGATATATTGGCCATAGAGCACAACCCCTCGTACCTTATTACTAAATTTTATCACACTGTTTTTACTTATTCTTGTTTGTATGGTACTGTCATACTCATAAATACTGAGAAGAGATATTGACTATGACCAAAGGGTGGCAGCATTGAACCTTGCTCAATTCATACTGTTCATTCATGAAACGTAACGTAACGTACAGCTGAAATAGATCTGTTGGTTGGTAAAAACCTGTCGATATAAGCATGGGCATAATTACATATGAGGGCACGAGGTCCGGACCTTGGTCATCTTTTCTAATGTTAATAAATATATATATATATATAGATATATACAATACCAGTCAAAAGTTTGGACATGACTCATTCCAGGGTTTTTCTTTATTTTTGCTATTTTCTACAATCAGCTTCACTCACAACATTTGGCATCAGCAAACCGCTCGCCCACATGACGCCATAAACGCTGTCTGCCATCTGCCCAGTACAGTTGAACCTGGGATTCATCCGTGAAGAGCACACTTCTCCAGCGTGCCAGTGGCCATCGAAGTTGAGCATTTGCCCACTGAAGTTGGTTACAAGCTGAACTGCTGTCAGGTCAAGACCCTGGTGGGACAACGAGTACGCAGGTGAGCTTTCCAGAAGAGCTTCCCTTTCTGACAGTTTGTGCAGAAATTCTTCAGTTGTGGAAACCCACAGTTTCATCAGCTGTCCAGGTGGCAGGTCTCAGACGATCTCGCAGGTGAAGAAGCCAGATGTGGAGGGCTTGCATGGTTACACTTGGTAAGAGGTTGTGAGGCCAGTTGGACGTACAGCGAAATTCTCTAGAACTACATTGGTAGAGAAATGAACATTCAATGATATGGCAATAGCTCTGGTGGACATTCCTGCAGTCAGCATGACAAGTGCACGCTCCCTCAAAACTTGAGACATCTGTGGCATTGTGTTGTGTGTGTTGTGTGACAAAACGGCACATTTTAGAGTTGCCTTTTATTGTCCTCAGCACAAGGTCCACCTGTGTAATGATCATGCTGTTTCATCAGCTTCTTAATAAGCCAAAATCTGTCAGATGGATGGATTATCTTGGCAAAGGATAAAATGTTCACTGGGATGTTGTGCAAAACATTTGAGAGAAAGAAGCTCTTTGTGCATATTGAACATTTTGCGGATCTTTTATTTCAGCTATGTATATTACTGGTCAACATCTAAATATTCCTCCCAGAATTGGGAGCAAAGCTCAGAACGCTTATATTCTTGATCTGACTGAGTTCTAATCGCGCCTGCCTCTTTGCAAATGAGTGGAATGACACTCAGTAGTTTGTTCATTATGTTCGCCTGCGTCCCCCGGATTTGGCTCCCCGATTTGCCTATTTAGCATCACATTCACCACTCTCTCATTCGGGGCACAGACCGAGGGACTGAGATGTGAAACGAACTACCCAAGGTCGCAGTCGGCTCAATATAAAACTAGTATAGAGATACTGCTGACAGAGTTTGCGAGATGCCGGACAAAAGACCATTTTAAAACTGTCCCGCGACTCCTGCTGTGTTTACAGACATCCCCAAACAAAAAACGACTCTAGGAGAATGAGTGCACTACGACACAACTGGTAAATAGTCGCTAATATATATAATCAGGCTGAATCACATCCGGCCGCGATTGAGGGTCCCATTGGGCGGCGCACAATTGGTCCAGCGTCGTCCGGGTTTGGCCAGGGTAGGCCGTCATTGTACATAATAATTTCTTCTTAACTGACTTGACTAGTTAAATAATGGTTACATTTTTAAAAAGTGTTTTAAATATGACGATACGAGCGCTTATTTCAAATATCGCTCTGTAAGCCACGCCCCAGTGGTCAGAGCTAGGACTGGAACATGTTTTAAAGCCATAGCCGCAGGAAGAGGTTTAAGGGTGGGGTCCAATCCCCGCTGCAGACGCCCGCTGCAGACGGCTATATCGGTCCGCTAATACAGGGCTATTAAAGGCCCAGTGCACCAGTTTTGTGAGGAAAAAACGTTTTCATTAAAAAAAAAACATTTAAATTCAGGGTTTGCTGCAATCAATCAATCAAATGTATTTATAAAGCTGTTTTTACATCAGCCGATGTCACAAAATGCTATACAGAAACCCAAACAGCAAGCAATGCAGATGTAGAAGCACAGTGGCTAGGAAAAACTCCCTAGAAAGGTAAGAACATAGGAAGAAACCTAGAGAGTAACCAGGCTCTGAGGGGTGGCCAGTCCTCTTCTGGCTGTGGCGGGTGGAGATTATAACAGTACATGGCCAAGATGTTCAAACGTTCATAGATGACCAGCAGGGTCAAATAATAATAACCACAGTGGTTGTAGAGGGTGCAACAGGTCAGCACCTCAGGAGTAAATGTTAGTTGGCTTTTCATAGCCGATCATTCAGAGTTAGAGACAGCAGGTGCGGTAGAGACAGAGAGTCGGAAACAGCAGGTCCGGGACAAGGTAGCACGTCCGGTGAACAGGTCAGGGTTCTGTAGCCGCAGGCAGAACAGTTGAAACTGGAGCAGCAGCACGACCAGGTGGACTGAGGACAGCAAGGAGTCATCAGGTCAGGTAGTCCTGATGCATGGTCCTAGGGCTCAGTTCCTCCGAGAGAAGAGAGAAAGAGAGAGAGAGAGGGAATTAGAGGGAACATACAGACACTGGTTAAGACAGGAGAAATACTCCAGATATAACAGACTGACCCTAGCCCCCTGACACATAAACTATTGCAACATAAATGCTGGAGGCTGAGACAGAAGGGGTCGGGAGACACTGTGCCCCTGTCCGACAATACCCCCGGACAGGGCCAACCAGGCAGGATATAACCCCACCCACTTTGCCAAAGTACAGCCCCCACTCCAATAGAGGGATATCTTCAACCAGCTATTTGCTACCCTGAGACAAGTCAGAGTACAGCCCATTAATATCTCCCCACTGCACAAGCCCGAGGGGGGCGCCAAACTGGGCAGGAAGACCACATCAGTGACTCAACCCACTCAAGTGACGCACTCCTCCTAGGGACGGCATGGAAGAGCACCGGTAAGCCAGTGACTCAGCCCCTGTAATAGGGTTAGAGGCAGAGAATCCCAGTGGAAAGAGGGGAACCGGCCAGGCAGAGACAGCCAGGCAGAGACAGGAAGGGCGGTTCCGTTCACCTTCACACCCCTGGGCCAGACTACACTCAATCATAGGACCTATTGAAGAGATGGGTCTTCAATAAAGACTTAAAGGTTGAGACTGAGTCTGCGTCTCTCACATGATTAGGCAGACCATTACATAAAAATGGAGCTCTATAGGAGAAAGCCCTGCCTCCAGCTGTTTGCTTAGAAATTCTAGGGACAATAAGGAGGACTGCTTCTTGTGACCTTAGCGTACGTGTAGGTATGTACCGCAGGACCAAATCAGAGAGATAGGTAGGAGCAAGCCCATGTAATGTTTTGTAGTTTAGTAGAAAACCCCTGAAATCAGCCCTTGCCTTGACAGGAAGCCAGTGTAGGGAGGCTAGCACTGGAGTAATATGATCACATTTTTGGGTTCTAGTCAAGATTCTAGTAGCCGTGTTCAGCACTGACTGAAGTTTATTTAGTGCTTTATCTGGGTAGCCAGAAAGTAGAGCATTGCAGTAGTCTAACCTAGAAGTGACAAAGGCATGGATACATTTTTCTGCATCATTTTTTAACAGAAAGTTTCAGATTTTTGCAATGTTACGTAGATGGAAAAAAGCTGTCCTAGAAACAGTCTTGATATGTTCGTCAAAAAGAGAGATCATGGTCCAGAGTAATCCCGAGGTCCTTCCGAGTTTTATTTTAAACGAGTTGTACAAGCATCAAGATGAATTGTCGGATCCAACAGAATATCTCTTTGTTTCTTAGGACCTAGACCTAGACCTAGCGTCTCAGTTTTGTCCGATTTTAGAATTTAAACATTTGCTGCCATCCACTTCCTTATGTCTGAAACACAGGCTTCCAGGGAGTGCAATTTTGGGGCCTCGCCACGTTTCATTGAAATGTACAGCTGTGAATTGTCCGCATAGCAGTGAAAGTTAGCATTATGTTTCCGAATGACATCACCAAGAGGTAAAATATATAGTGAAAACAATAGTGGTCCTTAAACGGAACCTTGAGAGGAACACCACAATTTGCAGCACCCTCAGCACACCTACTTCCCACGGCTATGTGTAAAGCCTCTCATGTTACAATTGGTCACCTTGGTTTTGTGTAGTCTAGTTATGCTAATACATTTGAGACCAGTGTGTTGCAGTTAATTTTGTCTTTGACTTAAGTCAAATATCTTTGAGTAGTAAACAGGGAAACAGAGTCTCAGACAGTTCTCAATAGAACATACCAGAGGGGGGCATCGTTTACTACCTAAATTATTGGGACCATCTTATTCCCACCAGTGTTTGGAATACATTGAGATTGTTTAAAATACAGACCATGGGACTCCTTTTTACAAGGAGATTTATTTGTCAAAGGTCTGCAGTGGGTCTGTGTAAGCTATTTGATTATATTGGAGACAGGTTTATAGCAGTGAATGTCATTTTTTAATTTACTGTTACAGTATTTCAAAGTAGCAGCCATATAACAGCCAGGAAAACTAATTGTTCTCACTTTATGATAGAACATTCACTGTGGCGCTCTTTACCTGAATTGTTCGAATGTTCTTGTGATCATAACAAAACAACTAATTTTACTCATATAGAGATACAATTAAATTGTGGGTCTGACTGAGAATAGATCATTCACTTTTCTGCCTGAGTGTGGAGCTGTTTAGCCCAATTTTCTGGCTTATTTTGTCAATAGAACAAAACTACTTATTTTACTCAACTATAGATTTAAATATATGGCGTATCTTTAAAATGACGTGCCAGGCTGACATGGACTGTTTTCTCACTTTATTCTCCTACCAGGTAACAAGAAGTAACAAGAAGTGAAAACTAAACAAGGACTGAAGCAATAGACTCTTTATTTTACTCAACGAGAGATTGAACGCTACCTGAATCCAGGCTGCATCACATCCGGCCGTGATTGGGAGTCCCATAGGGTGGCGCACAATTGGCCCAGCATCGTCCGTGTTTGTTCGGCCGTCATTGTAAATAAGTATTTGTTCTTAAGCTCTTAGTTAAATAAGATAATAATAAGAAAATAATAATGCCTAGTTAAATAAAGGGTAAGTTAAAAAAAAAATAATAATAATATGTACTCAGAAAAGTAACATAAGTACAATATCACAGTGAGGTCAAAAATGTGTGTGTATTAGTCAGATCATCCAGTGTCCACAGCAATACTGTTGATTATTATCTACCCCCAGTGCATGTGGCATACTATGTTAGCCATGCTCTCACAAACCCTCATCTTTTCTCTTTCTCTGTCTCACCTTCTGGAAGACCTGAGGCTCTTGGACCATGACTGAGAATACCCTGACCTGACACCTGGACATGCCTGACCCAGTCTTACCTGGCCCCCCTCTACCTGCTACCTGCTTGTTGCTGCCTCCACTGGTTCTTTCAGTTATCAGTTATCAGTTATTCCATACCAAAGCTAGATGAGGCTGAATTGAAACTAATTCATCTCATTGGTGCATGACTGTTCAGTCTGTTAAGTATTCCAACAATGGAAATATGGATTTATTGGCTAAATTAAGGTTTTATTAAACCTTCAAAAGGGACAAACATACACAATAAAGGAAGGGCTCTGGCTAGTATGACTTAACCAGCTCGAAGGATGAAGTGAGGCTAACATTAAACAGAGCCTACCTCAGCAGAAACAAGAAGTATGCTTCTAAGTTCTCATAATAACTTTGCTTTACAGAGAGTAGGCTACTGAGACAGACAGTGAGTTGGCGCTCAGTGGGGAGGCTGAGGCAGGCTGCAATGCATGCAGGAGGAAGTAGAGGAGACAGAGAGAGAGAAGTAAGCAGAGAGAGGTTTATACAGTGGTTCCCAAACTTGGGGTTGGTGGGGTCCCCTGAGAAAATCTGTACTAATCTTATCAAACAAGATAAGAACTTTTATGTTTCAGGGTTCTCCCGAAAGAATGTAACAAGGGCTCTGTCTTTGACACTTTTGTTTATTTTTTCAGGGGTGTAACATTACAATTGTATGGCAAATAGGCTATGTGTTTGAAGTTCAACTGAGGTGATTGAACCTACAGCAGCCAAGGTGATAATGACTGGGGGCATTTATGGTTGTTTTTGCTGTTCTCCAAATAGCATTTTAACATTTGTTTTAATTATTGTATAGAAATGCAGTAAATGACATTCAACTTTAAAAAAAATCAGGCCTCACTGAAACTCAAACCCTGGTAATGACGCTGGACAAAAGTTACATCACATGATGATATTTTAATTTTCTTAACTTGTTTTTGTTAACAGGAAATAGTAACACACCTTCCTTACATTAAATTTGAGGCCTATCAGTTTTCAGACCCCTTGACTTTGTCCACATTTTCTTACGTTACAGCCTCATCCTAAAATTGATTTTTTTTTAATCCTCAGCAATTAATGACAAAGTGAATACAGGTTTTTAGTAATGTCTGCAAATGTATTACAATTCAAAACAGAAATACCTTAATAAGCATTCAGACCCTTTGCTATGAGACTCGAAATTGAGCTCAGATACATGCTGTTTCTGTTGATAATCCTTGAGATGTTTCTAAAACTTGATTGGAGTCCACCTGTGGTAAATTCAATTGACTGGACATGATTTGGAATAGCAGTGCATGTGCATGTCAGAGTCAAAACCAAGTCATGAGGTCAAATTAATTGTCCGTAGAGCTCCGAGACAGGATTGTGTCGAGGCACAGATCTGGGGAAGGATACCAAATTATTTCTGCAGCATTGAAGGTCCCCAAGAACACAGTGGCCTCCATCACTCTTAAATAGAAGAAGTATGGATCCACCAAGACTCCTCCTAGAGCTGGCCGCCAGGCCAAACTTAGCAATTGGGGGAGAAGGGGCTTGGTCAGGGAGGTGACCAAGAATCCGATGGTCACTCTGACAGAGCTCTAGAGTTCCTCTGTGGAAATGGGAGAACCTTCCAGAAGGACAACCATCTCTGCAGCACTCCACCAATCAGGCCACTATGGTAGAGTGGCCAGACGGAAGCCACTCCTCAGTAAAAGGCACATGACAGGCTGCTGGGAGTTCTCCTAAAGGCACCTGAAGACTTTCAGACCATGAGAAACAACATTCTCTGGTCTGATGAAACCAAGGTTGAACTCTTTGGCCTGAATGCCAAGTGTCACGTCTGGAGGAAACCTGGCACCATCACTACGGTGAAACATGGTGGTGGCAGCATCATGCTGTGGGGATGTTTTTCAGCAGCAGGGACTGGGAGACTAGTCAGGATCGAGGCAAAGATGAACGGAGCAAAGTACAGAGAGATCCTTGATGAAAAAATACTGTTGTGCCAAGCTTGTAGCGTCACATCCAAGAAGACTCGATGTTGTAATCACTGGCAAAGGTGCTTCAACAAAGTACTGAGTAAAGAGTCTGAATACTTATGTAAATGTGATATTTCCGTTTTATTTTTATGAATTATCAAAAATGTCTTGACCTGTTTTTGCTTTATCAATATTGTTGGGATCAATTGAATCCATTTTAGAATAAGGCTTTAATGTATCAAAATGTGGATAAAGTCAAAGGGTCTGAATACTTTCAGAAGGCACTGTACGTAAAAGTAATCCATTACTTTTATTTTGCAAGCAGCAAGTGGCAGAGAGACTGACTATGGTAACCAATCACTACCATAAAGTAACTCGATTGCAATAATTTCTTATCTTAACATTTGACCTCTGCTCAAGGTTTAAATGTATCTACAGTTACATAAACCGAGTATTCTGCTGTCCGGAGAGGGTCAACTGTCAGTCATGCATAATAGTCATAGAAAGTAATTATTCTAAAATGTGTCACTTTCTCTTGACTACGAGTTTATTTTCCATAAAACAGGAAGTAATCATTACAGTATATCCTGAATGATTGACCAGTGCACGCTGGGTGGTGAGCTGAAGCAGCTGAGCCAAATGGCTAACAGAACCGGTGGCTGTAGTTAAGTGTGCCTCCTGCTGTTGGCTGTGCTGTTCCATGTGTTAAAGGCTATGATAGGTTCACTGGACAATGAGACACGTCCCATGCAGGCTGGTCAGGCAGGCCTCTCTTGCATGCACACACAAAGAAAGAGCCCTGCACCCTGGCCTCCGGGGCCGTGCCAGGAGCAGGAAGGGAACCATTCACTGTAAACTGAACAAGCAATCGCTTCCTCTGGGACTCCCCCAGCCAGACTGCAGCCAAGATCCCGCCACCATAAAGTACTTTGACAGACCCCTGTCACGATGGCAGACAAATCTTCTGTAAATTGTACAAACACTCCTCCATAAATCCCGGTCTTCTCCTCTTCTTTAGTCTCTCATTATGAAAACAGAGGCACATTGTTGACAGTTGTGTGTTGATACTTTTCCTTTTACCTCCGGCTGTCAGGAACGGAAACAAGCTGATTCCAGCCGATTCCACTGTAATGAAACACTCTGCTTTCCATCTGCTGGAGCAAGAGAAAGAAAATGAGAGAAGGAGAGATAGAGGAAGAAAGAGACAGAGAGAGGGAGAGAGAGAGGAAGAAAGAGAGAGAGAGGGAGAGATAGAGGAAGAAAGAGGGAGAGAGAGGAAGAAAGAGAGAGAGAGAGGGAGAGATAGAGGAAGAAAGAGACAGATAGAGAGGGAGAGGGAGAGATAGAGGAAGAAAGAGACAGAGAGAGAGGGAGAGGGAGAGATAGAGGAAGAAAGAGAGAGGGAGAGATAGAGGAAGAAAGAGAGAGAGAGGGAGAGATAGAGGAAGAAAGAGAGAGAGGGAGAGATAGAGGAAGAAAGAGATAGAGAGAGGAAGAAAGAGAGAGAGAGGGAGAGATAGAGGAAGAAAGAGACAGAGAGAGAGGAAGAAAGAGAGAGAGGGAGAGATAGAGGAAGAAAGAGAGAGAGAGAGAGGAAGAAAGAGACAGAGAGAGGGAGAGATAGAGGAAGAAACAGACAGAGAGAGGGAGAGAGTGGAAGAAAGAGAGAGAGAGGGAGAGATAGAGGAAGAAAGAGACAGAGAGAGGGAGAGAGAGGAAGAAAGAGACAGAGAGAGGGAGAGAGAGGAAGAAACAGACAGAGAGAGGGAGAGAGTGGAAGAAAGAGACAGAGAGAGGGAGAGATAGAGGAAGAAAGAGAGAGAGAGGGAGAGAGGAAGAAAGAGACAGAGAGAGAGGTGGCCTATGTGAGTGAATTAGAGGTAGATGCCTCTGGAACTTTTACACTGATTGGGTACGTGAAGATATGAATATTTTACTCCTATTAGAGAGATGGTGAGAGACAGATGGTGAGAGACAGTTCCTCAGTTTATGTTATTTAATATTGATAGAAGATAATAAATGTTTGCAATTCTATACCATGTCAATCAGCTGTGATTATCCAATTAACTGTCCATTTATCCATACAAGATGTGGTATGGAAATAATAACAAACATGAATACAATGGCATCAATACTAAGATGAGGTATATTTTAATTTAGCAATAACAAAACAAGATATACATCTCTCATCTGTTATAATAATCCACCGACTGAAACAGAAATACAAGGAGCTAGCAACATCAGACTAACCAGCTAACAATAACAGCTGACAATGTAGCTAACAATGTTAGATAGCTAGCATAAAAACGAGATACATAATGCTGTAATAATGACAGCATCAACAAAAAACTATTGACAACTTCACCAGCAAAACTTACATTTTTGATATTCACGCACAGTGATGAATAAATTGGTCAAAAAGGAAATAATGTCCAAAAGGGAGATTTGTGTTCACAGCAGTAGGTTGCAAGCTGCACTTGATAATGAACTAAACACACTAAACACACTTGTGATAGCAGTGATGTTAGTTCTTAAAGGGATATGTCTTCTTACACAGCTGCCCCGATTGTCTCCTACAACATTCTAACCAGATGGAAAGTTTGTTCTAGGTGACAGGTTATTTTGCATCGTCATCAAGGATGGCTGGGAGTTGCACCAGCCATGCCACTGATTGTAGGTAAGTCCGACCCTTGACCTGGATAGCAGCAGTCCTAATAAGTCCATCAGCTCCAGGATGAGTATGAGTCACCTACCCAACAGATCAGAGAACTCGAGGGAGCTGAGGGTCCACGATGAGAACCACTTGATCCACAGTAAGTTCCTTTCCATCTTTCCTCCATCCTTCCTCCACTGTAGATTTGGCAAGTAGTAGCGATCGAACTGGGACAAAAAGTGATCAGCAAGGACTTAGCTATACCTCCAGCTGCATTTCCCTATGATGTTACTGGAGTCATACAATACCTGAGGAAGATATGTGTCATAGTGTCCCATTAGGCTCAGTGTGACAGGATCTGGGTCCCTGACATTGGAGGAGATGTACCCAAGGGGTTTTGCATGCAAGATTCACTCCACTTTGGTAAGCACAGTGCGGAGCATGGTTTCAGTGACAGTCTGTTCCTTAAGTATGACCTTGAGGGTAGTCTTCACTGATTTCACCTCTCTTTCCCACGTCCCACACTTGGCAAGTTGAACTGGAATGTTACCCTCTATTCAGCCAACTGTTCCTTCAGGTGGGAGGCAATTGCTTTGAAGGCCTCTCTTAGTTCTCGGTCTCCTCTAACGAAGATCGTAACATTGTCCGAAAGAAGATCGAATGGCTTGACTCAAAGTACAGTGAAGCGTCTTAGAGACATCAAGGAGGCATCGGTATCCTGGCTCTCCAGGAGGTCCAGGTGGATGCAATGGCTGGTCCTGCATTTGTAGAAGATTCACCATCTCTTTTCATTGCGACGTCCAATTTTTATGTTGAATGGTCCGAAACAATCTACTCCAGTAGAGTGGAAGGATGGCTTGTACAGTCGCAGACAAGCAGGAGGTAGGTCTGCCATCTTAGGAAATTCAGGTTTGGTGCGCCATCTTTGGCATTGCAATCGGATATTCTGAAACTTCCAGATGGCCTCCCTTCCCCGCAGAATCCAGCATCTACGACGCAGTTCCTCCAGAACTCTCTTTGAGCCGGGATGGAAGAGAGACTTGTCGAAATCTGAGTAGCTTGGTCAGCGGATGATATAGCCGATGGGGTGCATAGTATCCATCTCCAGGTGCTCTGTTCTACGCAGTTTAGTGCGTAGAACTAGAGTCCATAATCTAGAGTCCATAAACTAGAGTCCATAATCCTTATCATACTCAGATGTAAAGGGACCCAGATGACTGTTAGAAGGTATAGACCGTTTTGACATGACAGCCTTGACCTCTTCAGGAAACTATTCCATCTGAGCTCGCTTCAGGAGGAGGTTCTCTGTGGCTTTGTAATCTGCTGCTTCGCTGGGTGAACTGGAGAGTGGATCGGCCACCCCCTGTAGGGATCTAGTTGCCTCAATAAGGTCTTTCCATACTTGCTGATATCTGGAAGCTGAGAACTGGAACTGCCAGCACATGTCCGCAGAAGACTGATTTCTTCAGTTCACTGTCATCATGCTCCGGGTCAGCAGAAGGCATTGAAGGCCACTGATCTTCTGAGTGTTGTAGCAACTCAGGGCCTTGGTGCCATCAATGTAGTTGGACTAGCTTTTTCAAGGTCTGGCCCCGAGTGACTTCATCCACCGGGTTGTTTGCAGTATCTGTAAGGTTTTGAATCTGTGCAACACAACTTCCTACAAAGACATTGCATCTACAATATTCTGACATTTTGTAGGATGAATGAAGGACTGTGGTGGAATCGGACCAGAGGATGACTTGTCCGATGGGCAGGGTGAGATTTACTTGGAGGACACTGGCCAGCTGAGCCCCATCGAGTGCAGCACTCAGCTCCAAGCGTGGCATCGACACCTGCTTCTTTGGTGCAACGCGAGACCTGGCTAGAACAGTCCGCATATAGGCAACAGAGCCATATGCTCTCTCTGATGCATCACAAAATATGTGCAGGTCTTGGGTCGAGTGAGGTCCAGTGAGGAGAAGATCATTGAGCAACTGTCCTTTATGCTGGAACGAACAGTTAAACAGATATGTAGGGTGGAATGCATTATGTAAAGGTAGATATGTAGGGTGGAATGCTTTATGTCAAGGTAGATATGTATAGGGGTGGAATGCTTTATGTAAAGGTAGATATGTATAGAGGTGTAATGCATTATGTAAAGGTAGATATGTATAGAGGTGGAATGCTTTATGTAAAGGTAGATATGTAGGGTGGAATGCTTTATGTAAAGGTAGATATGTAGGGTGGAATGCTTTATGTAAAGGTAGATATGTAGGGTGGAATGCTTTATGTAAAGGTAGATATGTATAGAGGTGGAATGCATTATGTAAAGGTAGATATGTAGGGAGGAATGCTTTATGTAAAGGTAGATATGTAGGGTGGAATGCATTATGTAAAGGTAGATATGTAGGGTGGAATGCTTTATGCAAAGGTAGATATGTATAGAGGTGGAATGCTTTATGTAAAGGTAGATATGTATGGTGGAATGCATTATGTAAAGATAGATATGTAGGGTGGAATGCTTTATGTAAAGGTAGATATGTATAGGGGTGGAATGCTTTATGTAAAGGTAGATATGTATAGAGGTGGAATGCATTATGTAAAGGTAGATATGTATAGAGGTGAAATGCATTATGTAAAGGTGTATATGTAGGGTGGAATGCATTATGTAAAGGTAGATATGTAGGGTGGAATGCATTATGTAAAGGAAGATATGTATAGAGGTGGAATGCTTTATGTAAAGGTAGATATGTATAGGGGTGGAATGCTTTATGTAAAGGTAGATATGTAGGGTGGAATGTAAAGGTAGATATGTATAGGGGTGGTGTCACGCCTTGGTCTTAGTATTTTGTGTTTTAGTTAATTAGTTGGTCAGGCCAGGGTGTGACATGGGTTTATGTTATTGTGTTGTCGTATTGGGGGTTTTGTAGGCATTGGGATTGTGGTTGATTAGGGGTGTGTTTAGTTTAGGTTTGGCTGCCTGAGGCGGTTCTCAATCAGAGTCAGGTGATTCTTGTTGTCTCTGATGGGGAACCGTATTTAGGTAGCCTGGGTTTCACTGTGTATTTCGTGGCTGATTGTTCCTGTCTCTGTGTAGTTTCACCAGATAGGCTGTAATTAGGTTTCACGTTCCGTTTTGTTGTTTTGTATTTTGTATCAGTTATTTTCATGTACCGCGATTCATTCATTAAAAACATGAGTAACCACCACGCTGCATTTCGGTCCGACTTTCTTGCGACAAACGAAGAACACCGTTACAGAATCACCCACCACACACGGACCGAGCAGCGTGGTAACAGGCAGCGACAGCAGGAGCAGCGAAGGGAGGAAGTTATGGACAGCAGAAGTATGGAGTTTACGACGTGGGAGGAAATAGACAGGTGGGCGGTCGACCCAGAGAGAGTGCCGGAGCCCGCCTGGGATTCGCTGGAGCAGTGCGAAGAGGGCTATAGGAGAATGGAGTTGGAGAGGCAATCACGACGGCGCAGAGGAAAGCCCGGGAATCAGCCCCAAAAATTTCTTGGGGGGGGCTTACAGGAAGTATGGCTACGCCAGGTAGGAGACCTGCGCAAACTCCCTGTGCTTACCGGGGGGCTAGAGAGACCGGGCAGGCACCGTGTTATGCAGTGGTGCGCACGGTGTCCCCAGTGCGGGTGCATAGCCCGGTGCGGTATATTTCAGCTCCGCGTATCGGCCGGGCTAGATTGAGCGTCGAGCCAAATGCCATGAAGCCGGCTCTACGCATCTGGTCCCCAGTGCGTCTCCTCGGGCCGGCTTACATGGCACCAGCCTTGCGCTCGGTGTCTCCGGTTCGCCTACATAGCCCAGTGCAGGCTATTCCACCTCGCCGCACTGGCAGGGCGACCGAGATTATTCAAACGGGTAAGGTTGGGCAGGCTCGGTGCTCAAGAGCTCCAGTGCGCCTGCACGGTCCGGTCTATCCAGTACCACTTCCACACCCCAGCCCTCCGGTAGCAGCTCCCCGCACCAGGCTTCCTGTGCGTGTCCTCGGCCCAATACCACCAGTGCCAGCACCACGCATCAGGCCTACAGTGTGCCTCACCTCTCCTGCGCTGTTGGAGCCTTTCTCCTCTCCTGCGCTGCCGGAGCCTCCCGCCTGTTCAGCGCTTCTAGAGCCTTCCTCCTCTACAGCGCTGCTGGAGTCTCCTGTCTGTTCAGCGCTATCAGAGCCTTCCTACTCTACAGCGCTGCCAGAGCCTCCTGCCTGTTCGGAGCAGTCAGAGCTGTCAGCCTGCATGGAGCAGTCAGAGCTGTCAGTCTGCATGGAGCAGCCAGAGCTGCCAGTTTGCATGGAGCAGCCAGAGCTGCAAGTCTGCATGGAGCTGCCAGTCTGCATGGAGCTGCCAGTCTGCATGAAGCTGCCAGTCTGCATGGAGCTGCCAGTCTGCAAGGAGCTGTCAGTCTGCAAGGAGCTGCCAGTCTGCAAGGAGCTGCCAGTCTGTAAGGAGCTGCCAGTCTGCAAGGAGCTGCCAGAGCTGTCAGTCTGCATGGAGCTGTCAGTCTGCATGGAGCTGCCAGTCTGCAAGGAGCTGCCAGTCTGCAAGGAGCTGCCAGTCTGCAAGGAGCTGCCAGTCTGCAAGGAGCTGCCAGAGCTGTTAGTCTGCATGGAGCAGCCAGAGCTGTCAGTCTGCAAGAAGCCGCCAGAGCTGTCAATCTGCATGGAGCAGCCAGAGCCGCCAGTCAGCATGGAGCAGCCAGAGCAGTCAGTCAGCATGAAGCAGCCAGAGCCATCAGTCTGCCAGGATCCGCCAGTCAGCCAGACTCTTCCAGATCTGCCAGTCAGCCAGACTCTTCCAGATCTGCCAGTCAGCCAGACTCTTCCAGATCTACCAGTCAGCCAGACTCTTCCAGATCCGCCAGTCAGCCAGACTCTTCCAGATCCGCCAGTCAGCCAGACTCTTCCAGATCCGCCAGTCAGCCAGACTCTTCCAGATCCGCCAATCAGCCAGACTCTTCCAGATCCGCCAGTCAGCCAGACTCTTCCAGATCTGCCAGTCAGCCAGACTCTTCCAGATCTGCCAGTCAGCCAGACTCTTCCAGATCTGCCAGTCAGCCAGACTCTTCCAGATCTGCCAGTCAGCCAGACTCTTCCAGATCTGCCAGTCAGCCAGACTCTTCCAGATCTGCCAGTCAACCAGAATCTTCCAGATCTGCTAGTCAACCAGACTCTTCCAGATCTGCCAGTCAACCAGAATCTTCCAGATCTGCTAGTCAACCAGACTCTTCCAGATCTGCTAGTCAACCAGACTCTTCCAGATCTGCTAGTCATCCAGACTCTTCCAGATCTGCTAGTCAACCAGACTCTTCCAGATCCGCCAGTCAGCCAGGATCTGCCAGAACTACCAGCCAGCCAGGATCTGCCGGATTCAACTGCTTGGCTGGGCTTCCTTTCAGTGCTGGGCTGCCCCTCAGTCCCGAGCTTCCCCTCAGTCCCGAGCTTCCCCTCAGTCCCGAGCTTCCCCTCAGTCCCGAGCTGCTTCAGTCCCGAGCTGCCCCTCAGTCCCGAGCTGCCCCTCAGTTACGAGCTACTCCTCAGTTCAGTGGGGTTCTGGGTGAGGACTATTAGGCCATAGTCGGCGGCGAGGGTGGATTATCCCAGGACGCGAAGGGGAGGAACTATGACATTTATGGAGTGGGGTCCACGTCCCGAGCCGGAACCGCCACCATGGACAGACGCCCACCCGGACCCTCCCTATGGTTTTGAGGTGCGTCCGGGATTCCGCACCTTAGGGGGGGGGGGGGTTCTGTCACGCCTTGGTCTTAGTATTTTGTGTTTTAGTTAATTAGTTGGTCAGGCCAGGGTGTGACATGGGTTTATGTTATTGTGTTGTCGTATTGGGGGTTTTGTAGGCATTGGGATTGTGGTTGATTAAGGGTGTGTTTAGTTTAGGTTTGGCTGCCTGAGGCGGTTCTCAATCAGAGTCAGGTGATTCTTGTTGTCTCTGATGGGGAACCGTATTTAGGTAGCCTGGGTTTCACTGTGTATTTCGTGGCTGATTGTTCCTGTCTCTGTGTAGTTTCACCAGATAGGCTGTAATTAGGTTTCACGTTCCATTTTGTTGTTTTGTATTTTGTATCAGTTATTTTCATGTACCGTGATTCATTCATTAAAAACATGAGTAACCACCATGCTACATTTCGGTCCGACTTTCTTGCGACAAACGAAGAACGCCGTTACAGGTGGAATGTTTTATGTAAAGGTAGATATGTAGGGTGGAATGCATTATGTGAAGGTAGATATGTAGAGTGGAATGCATTGTGTAAAGGTAGATATGTAGGGGGGAATGCATTATGTAAAGGTAGATATGTAGGGGGGAATGCATTATGTAAAGGTAGATATGTAGGGTGGAATGCATTATGTAAAGGTAGATATGTAGGGTGGAATGCATTATGTAAAGTTAGATATGTATAGAGGTGGAATGCATTATGTAAAGGTAGATATGTATGGGGGAATGCATTATGTAAAGTTAGATATATAGGGTGGAATGTAAAGGTAGATATGTAGGAATCCTATACTGTCCATTGTGATGCACAATATGGTGGGGTATAAACCAGTAGATTCTTCAGCTACTCCGGGTGGCACCAGTGACACGGAGCCTGCTGTCTGCAGCTTCTTGATCTCCTGGCAGTACACCTCAGTGCATTTTTAGTCTTTGGCAAGTCTTCGCTCCGTGCTTGAAGGCCAGGCAGTACAGCTTCCTTTGGAGCATGGAGAGTTGCATCGTTGACCCGACGATGCAGGGGTGTAGCTTAGGACTAAACAATGTCAACCTCTACCCTAAGGGTCTGGAGTAGCATCATGGCTTGCTGGTCTTGTTTTCGAGCGAGTCACCAGCTTCTCACTCACGTAGGGAAGGGTATCGATCTGCCAAAGTTGCTCCAACTTTCCGAAGATCAGAGCTAGTTGGGCCTTACAGGGACTAGCCGAGATCGATGTGGACAGCAATGAGTCCACCAGGCGGGCCTGTACACACTGGCTGTATGGGTATCAGGAGGTGAGGCATGTCTGAACCAATCAGCAGCAGAGGTTGAGCTTGGTCCACTGGTGGCAAAGGCAGCTTACGGAGGTGGTTGTATTGCCTTTCGAGAGCTGCTACTAGGCAGAAGTGTTCGGAAAGCCCAAGGTTGTCTGTGGTGAATGCCTGACATATCCGATACTTCTTGAAAGGTTTGAGCAGGGGGAACACATCAAAGGTAACTGAGGCACCTTACAGTTGCACAACGTCTTGTGGAACTGTCCTGAAGGTGAGGGTCTCAGGCACAGAAGTAAAGTTAGTTGTTGAACAGCCTGTGGCAGGACAATGCTATGCTCTGAGCCATCGCCAAGCATTGCGTATGACTCTAGAGCTTGGTGTCCATTGTGAAGTAAGACTTCAACGACCTCCAACATTACTTTGCCGATCAATTGGGTCTGTCCAGGTACATCTTAGTCGTAGGGACACTCACCATGAGAATGTTTTTCTGGTTTTCCTGTATGGCATTATGAAGGATCGTTGGGTTCAGCTCTTTCCATGTCTTGCAAGGTTGTCTGAGGGTGAAAGCATCAGCTTTGTGGAATCGTCCGCACTTCCAACACCTTTTTCCATCCTTTATCCACTTGACGATCTGTCCTGTGTTCAGCTTTTTGAACTCTTCACATGAGTTGAAAAACTGTTCTTTATTGACACAGTGGGGAGAGTATGGCTTGGGTTTGGATTTCTCCTTGGATTGAGCAGGCTTCTTGGGGTTTGGATCTTCACTTGCATTGACTGAAGCAGTTTTCTCCTTCTGTCTCGTGACGACATGGTGGTCTTTCTTGAATGGCATAGGCATATCACATTGACAGAGGGCAGTGGCTCTGCTTGATATGTGCTTAGCCTGGGACTTCTTCTGGAACCAGGCGTGTAGGGCGTGTTAAGTCGTGTAGGGTGTATGTTTGGTCGTTGCCAGTCCTGAGGATGTCGCGATCGAAGCAGTACTCAATTAATTTATCCCAGTAGCCCTGTGGCATCTTGCTCAATAGCCATACGATGTGGTGTTAAAGGCTTCTGCATCTCCGAACGTGACAGTGGGGGAGTTTAGGATGGTGGATAGCTCACACTGGATGAGTTTGTGGGGCTGACGTACTTATCCTGCAGGGCCTTTAAGGCAGCAGTGTAAGGTCTCAGGTTGTGCATATAGACCATAGCGAGCTGGACTGCAGCCTGTAGTTTCAGGTGGGCCAGGAGCACTTGATATTTATACCACTAGTTTAGGTGTCTGTGACTGCTCATCAGGTAATCTAGGGCCATCTTGAGGAGGGCAAAGTCCCTTTCTCTACCGCTCCCAAAGTAGGGCAACGACGGTTTCGGCATGCCGTATGATAAGGCAATCAGCTGATCCATGCCGGGTGGCGGAGCAGATTACGGGTAGGGTGCCATCTGTCCAGGGGCAGGATATGGTGCTGCTGTATTGTGATAGAGCACACCTAAGCCTGGATGGAAGCCTGGTGCTGCTGGAGCTGAATAAGGCATACTTTGTCCCACAGGTAAGTACAGTTCACCTGGAACAGGGTATGGTGTAAATCGTGGTTCAGCGTGTGGCGCTGCGGATGCTGGTCTAGGTTATTGAGCCACGTGCTGGTCCGGAGCCGCAGGTGCTGGTCCGGGGTATGGAGCCATTTGTTTCTGGAGCTGGGTGCGATACCACAGGAGCTGAAGCAGGGTGTAGAACCGGAGGAGCTGTTGCAGGGTACGGAACCACAGAAGCTGTAGCAGGGTGCGGAACCACAGGAGCTGGAGCTGGAAGCAGAACCACGGGAGCTGGAGCTGGGTGCAGAACCACAGGAGCTGGAGCTGGAAGCAGAACCACGGGAGCTGGAGCTGGGCGCAGAACCACAGGAGCTGGAGCTGAGTGCAGAACCACAGGAGCTGGAAGCAGAACCACGGGAGCTGGAGCTGGGTGCAGAACCACAGGAGCTGGAGCTGGAAGCAGAACCACGGGACGCGGAGCTGGGTACGGAATCACGGGAGCTGGTGATGAGTGCCTCGGGTAGGCAGGGAGAAGATAATGTCTTTATAGGCTCTGCCTCTTTCTCCTAGGTTGGCGTGTTGTGGTTGTGTCAGTGGGACATATACAAATGATTCATCAGACAGTGCTGGTGAGGGGCTTTTCTGGTCTGACTGAGTTATCTGGGTTCTGGCTGCATCAACACCATCATTTTCTTTGAGAAAAGATGTGACAAGCTTGGCTAGCTCTAGCTCATTAGCTACCTTCTGTAGATGCTGCTGCCTGTTCAGTTGTTTAGCTATTGCTTCTTCGGGCACGGTGAGATTCCTACTGTCGACGCTGAGATTTTTGTTGTTGTCACTGAGCTTCTCTGGGTTCAGCTGCTATACGTCGACACTATGTCAATGTTGTTGGTCATTAAACTCCATGAGCTTCATTCTTTCCCCCAACATAGCTGCTTGGTGGTCAGATAGGTCTGGGAAGCGGCTCAACGATGAGCGGGCACTATATCTGGAACTGTAGCACTCCCCTCTGATTGGATGTCTACTCGACTACTCCTTCGTCATAATGAGCGGGGTTGCCTGAGTTGTGGCTAGGCGTTGTTCCTGATGAGAGAGATATTCAACAGCATAATCACCCAGGTGATCTGGGTGATGTTTCTTTCTCTGTGAACTAGGATGCATGGATGGGTCAGGTGCGTCTGTATGTGTTGGATCCATACCTTCGGGTGGTTTACTCAATCAAACTCTGAAAGACCATGAACTAAAGGTTGATGCCTCTGGAATCTATACATTGAGTAAGTGGAGATTATACTCATAGTCAAGAGATGGTGAGAGAGACAGTTCCTCAGTTTAAGGTTCTTCAATGTTGATTGGAGGTCAATCATGTTTGTAATTCTGTGCCATGTCACTCAGCTGTGATTATCCAATTAACTGTCCATTTATCCATACAAGATGTGGCCTGGAAATAATAATAAACATGAATGGCCAGCTAACAATAACAGGTGAAAATGTAGCAACAATGTTAGATAGCTAGCATAAAAATGAGATACATAATGTTGTAATAATGATGAAAATATTCTCAAATAACTTCACAACTTTTTCATAAGAGGTATTTGTGAGATAATACAGTTTGTATTAACAGAACCATTTGTTGGAGCTAATTATAGCATTGCATTTTTGGTAATTCCACGGTAAGAGTGACACTGAGACTCAGATTTTTTCACTTTAAAATATATGTCAAACAAAAACAAATGATTGCAAAGTTAAGCAAACTCTAAGCAAATAACTACTTTTTAAAATTTCCACAGAAGATTTTACCAAAACACATTTACTTGAAGAACAGTGCAGATGCGAAGTTTGGTAACAGAATGACGGTTTGTGCTGTTCGTGCAGACGGTCTGTTACCAAACTTTGTATCTGCGCTGTTCTTCAAATAAATGTTGTTTTTTTTGTGTGTAAATTGTAAAAAGTAGTCATTGTGAATAGAGTTTGCTTAACTTTGCAATCATTGGTTTTTGTTTGACATACATTTTAAAGTTAAAATGGTGTTAGAGACTTTCCATCTGCATGGCTCCTTGTAAGACAGCTAAATTAGCTATTGGATTCTAAATTTGTTCATGTCAGGTATTTTAGGATTCTTGCCCTACTTGATTAAAGCTATTGTCTGTGTCCCAAATTACACCCTATTCCCTATGTAGTGCACTACTTTTGACCAGGGCCCATACGTTTGAGACGTAGCCATTGTGCAACCATTCCTCTCTTCGCCTTAATGGAATGACTTACCATAAGTGAAATACACTGGTAGAGTTGCTTATGAAGATCCTGTGGGATGTTGTGCTCCAAGTATGGCTGACGTAAAAGAATGAGTCTGTCCTCCGGTCTCATGCTGTGTGTGAGTTATGGATGCAGCATTTCCGTTATGGGTCAGATCCGTGAGAACTCTCAATCATTGTGGTTCCATATCACATGCGTAGTACCTTGCTGCTATGACCGGAACCTCCTTTCGTCTCAGCTCTGACATCACACATCCTGCTTAGTGCGCACTCATGCCAATGATGGTCAAAAATGTCCTCGCAGAGCCATAGGCACACAAACAGACCGGCTGTCAGTGGATGCTGGTGGGAGGAGTTATAGGAGGACGGGTTCATTGTAATGGTTGGTATGGAATAAATGGAATGGTATCAAACACATCAAACACATGGAAACCACATGATCGACTCCATTCCATTTATTCCATTCCAGCCACTACAATGAGTCCCGTCCTCCTATAGCTCCTCCCACCATCCTCCACTGGTGTGTGTGTGTGTGTGTGTGTGTGTGTGTGTGTGTGTGTGTGTGTGTGTGTGTGTGTGTGTGTGTGTGTGTGTGTGTGTGTGTGTGTGTGTCATACAAGACGATAACAATATCAAACCAAAGTTAGGACTTTACAGGGGTTTTCCAGGATTTGAGATGGGCAAAAGCCATTAAATATGATTCACAAAGGGAAGCTCACCTCTGGTCAGTCTTGCTTCCTGGTATAAACCCACTTGGCAGGAAGGAGGTGGGTTGGATAGAAGAACACAGTCATTCATCCTTACTCTGTTTTTCTATGGCGTTAGGTTGAGCTCAAACAGCCAAAATGGAAATGTGGTATTTATTCAATAATCATTAATGAAAGGAGCCTGATTTAAGAAGCAGACTCCCTAGATTGGAAAGCTGTGATTTTGCAGTAAACTGAGGAAAAACACATAGTTAAGTAATCACTTTCCTGTCATATCTTTAATGCTTTTTAATTTCCTCTGATATGGTCATGGAGCGGATCTATTTAGGGTGGGATACAGTACGTATGCAGGCATAACGCCCACGTCTATCCATGGGTTTACCCACTCTGCTGCCCATCATTACTCCTTCCTCTTCTCTTTCCTCTTCCTGACATTCTCAACATGAACCCCCCCCCCCCTCCCTGGGCAAAAAATAGACCACTTACTTATGACAAAACAGCAGTCAGGAGGATCCGGCCTATTTCTGGTAAATCTCTTGCATTCCAGATGTCAGACTTCTTGGACATATTTTATTATTTTTTTACAACAATGTCACACATATTGACCAGGATACCGAAGGCCTCTTTCTCTCCCACTTTCTTTATTTTTTTCATTCTTTCTTTCTTTCAGTTTTTAGGTTGTATCCTCTCCCCTAAAAGAGAGTTCCTATAATGATTCCCTCTGTAGTATGAATATCGAAACAAATCGGGCTTTTGAAGTGTGCCATTGTTTCAGTGTGGGGGTGGAGGCTAGCTGTTCTCACCAGTGCTTCCTGTGTTGTGTGATGTGTGGACTCAATGTCCATTGAGCTTTTAGCTGCATGTGACACAGGCCTTCCACACCTACGCCTTCCATGACCAGGTTGGAGCTTTCAGTTCTGAAGAACACTAGTGCAGAACAGAATCCTCTCTTTGAATGGGTGGATCCGTGTGAAAAGCTTTACTTCTAGAGAGGGGCTTTAAAGGAAAACACCACCCAAAAACTATATTTCGGTATTTGTTTCATTAGTCAAATGTTGACAAAGTCCCAAAATGTTTTGCTTGTCACCAATCAAGTTTTCAAGATATGTAACTTTCGTATGATGCTGCATTTTGCATCATCTAATGCTGCGTTTGCATCAAATGATGCAAAATGCATCACACAGGGATGATTTCTGAATTTTGAAAGTTACATACCTTGAAAATTTGATTGCTGACACGCAAAACATGTTACTGTAAACAAATACTGTAATGTAATAACACTGCATGGTCTCTGTGTTTGATTTCTAAGACAACTGGTTCAAGCACACTGTCAATATTGCTCGAGGGCTCATGCAGGCAGGCAAGCCTTAAAGGAAAAGGAACGGACTTTTTTTCCCTCCTTAGTTATTTTCAGACCCTGGCCTGATTTCAATTCCTCCTGCCCAAGTTTTTATCTGTATAATTTGACAAAAAATGATAACATAGTATAACCCTTTCAAAATAGTTTCACTCAACGCAAGGAGTTTGTCAGTTGACCAACTTCTGAAAGGTGTTCTGATTGTCACAGATGGTGATGATAGTAACGTTTAAAATGTATTTTAACATAGCAGACACAGAATAGATTGTACAATGCACAATCGCCTTGCTATGCGGTCAACTGGCTTTCAGTGAGATAAAAAATAGAGCTCCAGAATGTGTCTCCCAGTCAGAGGGACAGGTGTGATGGAGGGCTTGTCAGATAAAACAAGCATTTTCAGTTATTTCCTCTGCTGAAATGTGCTAAGCCAAGCTTAAGCAGAGTGGCAGTGCAGCGGTACAGCCAGAGAGGCAGGCTCTGGGAGAGGGATTTCTGGGCTTATTTGCTAACTCCTCGCAGGGCCTCTGAGGAGATATCAGTGGATTGGGAGTGGACTAAGACGTGCTGGCCCTCCTGGACAGACGAAGGGCTGGAGATAGATCTGCATGAGAGATAAGCTGACCCCACATCCTGCAGGCTGAGGCCGGACAGTGCAGTGTGTGTGTGTGTGTGTGTGTGTGTGTGTGTGTGTGTGTGTGTCAGTGTGTCAGTGCATCTACTCTTCTTTTAGAATTTCTTTGAGATTGCTTTTTATTTGTATGGGATATGGAGGGACTTGTATGGGGTATGGAGGGACTTGTACAGGGTATGGAGGGACTTGTAAGGGGCATGGAGGGACTTGTATTGGGTATGGAGGGATTTGTAAGGAATATGGAGGGACTTGTATGTGATACAGAGGGACTTGTAAGGGTTATTTAGGGACTTGTAAGGGGTATGGAGGGACTTGTATGGGGTATGGAGGGACTTGTGTTGGGTATGTAGGGACTTGTAAGGGGCATGGAGGGACCTGTATGGGGTATGTAGGGACTTGTAAGGGGTATGGAGGGACGTGTATGGTGTATGTAGGGACTTGTATGGGGTATGGAGGGACTTGTAAGGGTTATTTAGGGACTTGTAAGGGGTATGGAGGGACTTGTATGGGGTATGGAGGGACTTGTATTGGGTGTGTAGGGACTTGTATGGGGTATGGAGGGACATGTATGGGGTATGGAGGGACTTGTATGGGGTATGGAGGGACTTGTATGGGGTATGGAGGGACATGTATGGGGTATGGAGGGACTTGTATGGGATACAGAGGGACTTGTATGGGGTATGGAGGGACTTGTATGGGATACGGAGGGACTTGTATGGGGTATGGAGGGACTTGTATGGGATACAGAGGGACTTGTAAGGAATATGGAGGGACTTGTATGGGGTATGTAGGGACTTGTATGGGGTATCAAGGGATGTGTACAGGGTATGGAGGGACTTGTATGGGGTATGGAGGGACTTGTAAGGAATATGGAGGGACTTGTACGGGGTGTGGAGGGACTTGTATGGGGTGTGGAGGGACTTGTATGGGGTATGGAGGGACTTGTATGGGGTATGTAGGGACTTGTATGGGGTATGTAGGGACTTGTATGGGGTATGGAGGGACTTGTATGGGGTCTGGAGGGACTTGTATGGGGTATGTAGGGACTTGTATGGGGTATGGAGGGACTTGTATGGGGTATGTAGGGACTTGTAAGGGGCATGGAGGGGCTTGTATGGGGTATGAAGAGACTTGTATGGGGTATGGAGGGACTTGTATGGGGTATGTAGGGACTTGTAAGGGGCATGGAGGGACTTGTATGTGGTATGAAGGGACTTGTATGGGGTATGGAGGGACCTGTATGGGGTATGGAGGGACTTGTATGGGATACAGAGGGACATGCATGGGATACAGAGGGCCTTGTATGGGATACAGAGGGACTTGTATGGGATACAGAGGAACTTGTATGGGGTATGGAGGGACATGTATGGGATACAGAGGGACTTGTATGGTGTATGGCGGGACTTGTATGGGATATGCAGGGACTTGTATGGGGAATGGCGGGACTTGTATGTGGTCTTGTATGGGGTATGGAGGTAACTTGTATGGGATACAGAGGGACTTGTATGGGGTATGGCGGGACTTGTATGGGATATGGAGGGACTTGTATGGGATACAGAGGGACTTGTATGGGATATTAGGAGGGACTTGTATGGGGTGTGGAGGGACTTGTATGGGAGTGGCTACATTCAGGGACTTGTATGGGATACTGGAGACTTGGGATGTAAATGTTGTATGGGGTATGGAGGGACTTGTATGGGGTATGGAGGGACTTGTATGGGGTGGAGGGACTTGGAGGGACTTGTATGGGGTATGGAGGGACTTGTATGGGGAATGGAGGGACCTGTATGGGGTATGGAGGGACTTGTATGGGATACAGAGGGACAGAGGGGTATGGAGGGACTTGTATGGGATACTTGTATGGGGTATGGAGGGACTTGTATGGGGTATGTAGGGACTTGGGGTATGGGATACTTGTAGGGGTATGGGACTTGTATGGGATACTTGTATGGGGTATGTAGGGACTTGTAAGGGGTATGGAGGGACTTGTATGGGGTTATTTAGGGACTTGTAAGGGGTATGGGTATGGGGTATGGAGGACTATGGAGGGACTTGTGTATGGGATACAGAGGGACTTGTATGGGGTATGGAGGGACTTGTATGGGATATGCAGGGACTTGTATGGGGAATGGCGGGACTTGTATGTGGTCTTGTATGGGGTATGGAGGTAACTTGTATGGGATACAGAGGGACTTGTATGGGGTATGGCGGGACTTGTATGGGATATGGAGGGACTTGTATGGGATGTAGGGACTTGTAGATGGGGGACTTGGGATATGGGGTATGGAGGGACTTGTATGGGGTGTGGAGGGACTTGTATGGGGTATGGAGGGACTTGTATGGGGTATGTAGGGACGTGTATGGGGTATGTAGGGACTTGTATAGTGTATGTAGGGACTTGTATGGGGTATGGAGGGACTTGTATGGGGTATGGAGGGACTTGTATGGGGTATGTAGGGACTTGTATGGGGTATCAAGGGGGCATGGAGGGACTTGTATGGGGTATGGAGGGGTATGGGGTATGGAGGGACTTGTATGGGGTATGGAGGGACTTGTATGGGGTATGGAGGGACTTGTATGGGGTATGGAGGGACTTGTATGGGGTATGGGGACTTGTATGGGGTTGTATGGAGGGACTTGTATGGGATGTAGGGACTTGTATGGGGTATGGGGGACTTGTATGGGGTATGGGGACTTGTAAGGGGATGGATTGTATGGGGTAGGGACTTGTATGGGGTATGGGGGGTCTTGTATGGGGTATGGAGGGACTTGTATGGGCTATGGTGGGACCTGTAAGGGGTATGGAGGGACTTGTATGGGATACAGAGGGACATGCATGGGATACAGAGGGACTTGTATGGGATACAGAGGGACTTGTATGGGGTATGGAGGGACATGCATGGGATACAGAGGAACTTGTATGGGATACAGAGGGACTTGTATGGGATACAGAGGAACTTGTATGGGGTATGGAGGGACATGTACGGGATACAGAGGGATATGTATGGGGTATGGAGGGACTTGTATGGGGAATGGCGGGACTTGTATGGGGACTTGTATGGGGGAGGGACTATGGGGGGACTTGTATGGGGGATGTATGGAGGGACTTGTATGGGAGGGGACTTGTATGGGATACAGAGGGACTTGTATGGGGTATGGAGGGACTTGTATGGGGTGTGGAGGGACTTGTATGGGGGACTATGGGGTAGGGGACTTGTACAGGGTATGGAGGGGACTTGTATGGGGTGTGGAGGGACTTGTATGGATTATGGAGGGACTTGTATGGGTAAGGGGAATGAAGGACTTTATGGGGTATGGGGGTCTTGTATGGGAGGGACTTGTATGGGGTATGGAGGGACTTGTATGGGGTGTGGAGGGACTTGTATGGGGATATGGGGAGGGACTTGTATGGGGTGTGGAGGGATACCTAGTATGGGGTAGGATATGGGAAGCAATCTTGTATGGGGTTGGAGGGACTCAGAGGGATATGTATGGGATATGGAGGGACCTTGTATGGGGACTTGTGGGGTATGGGGACTTGTATGGGATATGGAGGGACTTGTAAATGACTTTATGATGGACTATGGGGTGTGGAGGGACTTGTAAGGGACTTGTACAGGGTATGGAGGGACTTGTTCCACTGATGTCAGAAGATGAATTCACCAATTTGTAAGTCGCTCTGGATAAGAGCGTCTGCTAAATGACTTAAATGTAAATGTAAATGTATGGAGGGACTTGTACAGGGTATGGAGGGACGTGTAAGGGATATGGAGGGACTTGTATGGGGTGTGGAGGGACTTGTATGGGATATGGAGGGACTTGTAAGGGATATGGAGGGACTTGTATGGGGTGTGGAGGGACTTGTATGGGGTATGGAGGGACTTGTATTGGGGTATGGAGGGACTGTATGGAGGGACTTGTATGGGGTTATGGAGGGACTTGTATGGGGTATGGAGGGACTTGTATGGGGTGTGGAGGGACTTGTATGGGGTGTGGAGGGACTTGTATGGGGTATGGAGGGACTTGTATGGGGTGTGGAGGGACTTGTATGGGGTATGGAGGGACTTGTATGGGGTGTGGAGGGACTTGTATGGATTATGGAGGGACTTGTATGGGGTATGGAGGGACTTGTATGGGGTATGGAGGGACTTGTATGGGGTGTGGAGGGACTTGTATGGGGTGTGGAGGGACTTGTATGGGGTATGGAGGGACTTGTATGGGGTGTGGAGGGACTTGTATGGGGTGTGGAGGGACTTGTATGGATTATGGAGGGACTTGTATGGGGTGTGGAGGGACTTGTATGGGGTATGGAGGGACTTGTGTGGAGGGACTTGTATGGGGTGTGGAGGGACTTGTATGGATTATGGAGGGACTTGTATGGGGTGTGGAGGGAATTGTATGGGGTGTGGAGGGACTTGTATGGTGTGTGGAGGGACTTGTATGGGGTATGGAGGGACTTGTATGGGGTATGGAGCGACTTGTATGGGGTTTGGAGGGACTTGTATGGGGTGTGGAGGGACTTGTATGGATTATGGAGGGACTTGTATTGGGTGTGGAGGGACTTGTATGGGGTGTGGAGGGACTTGTATGGGGTGTGGAGGGACTTGTATGGGGTGTGGAGGGACTTGTATGGGGTGTGGAGGGACTTGTATGGGGTGTGGAGGGACTTGTATGGGGTACTGGAAAGTATATTTTTGGTTTCCCATTAGTTCTGGGATTGAGTCCATAAATTTCCTGACTAGTAAAACTAAAGTTTTTAAAACGTACTGAGAACGGAAGTGAACATTTTGCTTGTTCTGGGATCCTTTATTTTAAAATTGCTCTGAGGTTCTGAGAACTGCGCCATCAGGATCGAGCTAGCGTGTCATATTTTTTTAAGCATACAAAGCTGTACATTTTAGACAATTCAAACAAACCTCATTTGGGGAGGCAGGGTAGCCTAGTGGTTAGGGCGTTTGACCAGTAACCGAAAGGTTGCAAGTACGAATCCCCGAGCTGACAAGGTACAAATCTGTCGTTCTGCCCTTGAACAGGCAGTTAACCCACTGTTCCTAGGCCGTCATTGAAAATAAGAATTTGTTCTTAACTGACTTGCCTAGTAAAATAAAGGTAAACAAAAAAAATTTCAAAGACAACATGCACTCATTGAGATCAGGTGTGGCCATTTAGTGGGCAAGGCCAACATACCTGAGAACACACCTAACAAGATAGAGGGTTGACAGAGTTTTGTTGATGCTGAGAATGGAATGTATATGTTTTTAAATAACATTATTAGAACGTTCTCTGAACGTTACAAAAGTTGTATTTTTTTAATGTTTTCTTAACACTGAATAATTTGAGAACATGGCCTTAAATACAACCATGAGGAAGCCTGTAGGAAACATTATACTGAAGAACTGAAATTCCCACAGAAGGTCTTGGTTTCGTAAAGTTCCTGGAACAATCTGAGAACATGACTTTAAATAGTTAAATAGAACCACAAGGAAACCTGTAAGAAACGTTGTTATGCTGAAGTATTGAAATTCACCCAGAAGAACGTTGTTTCCTAATGTTCTCCGGACTATTTGAGAACATTCCCAATGCCAAACAAGTTGGAGAACGTTTCTAGAACATTACCAAAATTTAAATTAAACATAAGTTGCAACCATGTTTTAAATTTTAGGAAATGTTCTGTTTAGTAATGAAATACCAAGAAAATAACATTTTTGGCAAGTTCCTTCAAAGTGCTGAGAATGTTCCAAAGCCAAGCAACTATCCTGCACCATTCCCAGAAAGTTGTGGGAAGATTGAATGCAAAATAACCATAGGACAACCACTCTCTCACCAAACAGTAAGAAACACATGGTTCTCAGAATGTTATGTGCTAGCTGGGGACACAGCGTTTTGTTTTCTTCATCTTCTATGGACCTACCCTTTCAGAAAGTCCCTTTCAGGAATCATATTGTGGATCGACAGAGAAAGAAATAGGAAGAAAGAGGGAATCTGGTTCACAAACGTGTCTCGTATCATCCCTCTGGTCTGGTGTGTCCAGCTGAAGCTAAGAATTATCTGGTCTGCTGTGTCCAGCTGAAGCTGAGTATTATCTAGTCTGGTGTGTCCAGCTGAAGCTGAGTATTATCTAGTCTGGTGTGTCCAGCTGAATTATCTAGTCTGAGCTGAAGCTGATATTATCTAGTCTGGTGTGTCCAGCTGAAGCTGAGTATTATCTAGTCTGGTGTGTCCAGCTGAAGCTGAGTATTATCTAGTCTGCTGTGTCCAGCTGAAGCTGAGTATTATCTAGTCTGGTGTGTCCAGCTGAAGCTGAGTATTATCTAGTCTGGTGTGTCCAGCTGAAGCTGAGTATTATCTAGTCTGGTGTGTCCAGCTGAAGCTGAGTATTATCTAGTCTGTCTGGTGTGTCCAGCTGAAGCTGAGTATTATCTAGTCTGGTGTGTCCAGCTGAAGCTGAAGCTGAAGCTGAGTATTATCTAGTCTGCTGTGTCCAGCTGAAGCTGAGTATTATCTAGTCTGGTGTGTCCAGCTGAAGCTGAGTATTATTATCTAGTCTGGTGTGTCCAGCTGAAGCTGAGTATTATCTGGTCTGCTGTGTCCAGCTGAAGCTGAGTATTATCTAGTCTGCTGTGTCCAGCTGAAGCTGAGTATTATCTAGTCTGGTGTTTTCTCAGGAACTGACAACTTGAGGTTGGACTGGAGCGCTGCGCTGTGCTGTGTCTCCCAGCTGGGCCAAAGGCTCAGCCAAAACTAGCAACCGCTTCATTTACTGTCCATGGGCCTTAATCACTCACAGAGCCTTACAGACCGTAAAAGAGGAGCATGCCGCAAGGAGAGGCCAGATCAACCATGGCTGGGCTGTTTTAGTGTTACTAATGTTGTACTTGGCTTTGCTAGGAAGCTATTTTTTTTGTGTGTGTGAGTGGGCGTCTGTTTTTTTAAATAAAAAAATAAACTTGATCGTAATAACTATTATACAAGTGATTTCAAGTACACACCTGAAATTTTTAAAAATAGACTAGATCGACATATTTTGGGTGGCAACGGCGGTGAGATTCAAGTGTTCAGTGAAAAACACAGCTCAGTCCCGTTATGTGTTGTCAGACACAATGAAAGGAAGTCTGCACAGTGAGCCAGTCTCCTCCCTTATCACCGGGATGGGTGGAGAGCCAATGTAACTAACTCATAGGTTATGTCCCAAACGGCACCCTATTCCCTATAGTGTACTTGTTAGGCCCAGTTCAAAAGTAGGGGAATAGTGTGCCATTTGGGACGCAGCACAACAAACTGAGACACTGCATCCTGGATGACAGAACACATGACGTCACAGGGTAGAGATGATTAATACACAGCTCCAGGTCTATTTATAGAAGGCTATTATCAGCTCAATGACAACCAAGGTTGATTTGCGAAGTAACAGCCAGTCACATAAGAGGGTCCTACTATATAGATGTATTTTAATAGAGTTAGCGGCTCATTGGCCGTACAAGCACATATCCATTTCGGTACAAGCTACAGTTTAAAGGTATATATTACGTAGAGGCATAAAGTTAACAGAATATTTGTTCAATTTCTGCAACAACTAAGTGTGTTGAAGCTCGAGACTCAACTTTCTCAGGTGTTTTGGATCCCTGGCTACCACGTGAAGTAACAGCGTGAAGCGAACCTGTGGGCATGCGCAGATACTATGTGTGACTGTGAGAACAATATCCGCAGCGCTGGTTGTGTAAACGTAATTTCACAGCGTCTCCTTTCAATAGAAGTATGTTGTTTTACACTCTCTCATCCTCATCCCCCTTGCTCACCAGGTCAGAAAAAAACAGGGGTTCAATTTCAGCTTTCATTCGTCTGCGGCCTGGCTGCTGTTTTTGGTGCTTACTTCCTGGTAGGTCAGCAACAGTGAAAGTGCAACACAGGCACTAGAAGGTAGTCGTGGTGCTGATGCTCATTATTGGGATGGATAAAACGACAGGGTTGGGGGCACACACATTCCTCTGTGCCTCAAGCTGTGCCCTCATGATCATAGAAATGGAGCAGAGGGAGGGAAAAAAAGAGATCCATTATTTTAGCTTCTGCCTGGACCTTTTGTGAGCAGCTCAGCCCTTGAATGGGAGCGATCAACCAACCATAACAATCCATAATGTTCTTTCTGCCTCATCCACAAGTCTAAAAGCGTGCCTCCGGTCGTGGCTCCCCCCACCCGCCCCCCCAGCGCTGCCCTGCCACCATGCCTGTGAGCGTCGTGCAGTCAGCAGAGACACAGGGCCATGGCTCTGAATGAGACAGCGGAAGACCCCATGAAAGGAGGATGCAGCAACTGAAACAGGGCCCTACAAACAGCTTGCCTGATCACGTAAGTGGAGGGGCCTCATGTTAGATGTTAGGTGCGATGGTGTTATGTATTATCCATTTGCCATATCAGTTGTTTTTTTACCATATGGAAAAATCTGCCATTCAGGCCAACCACTGCTGGTCAGAGAGACAGTTTAGGAAAGATTAAGTGTGCATTCCTTGGCTATTTTTTCTTATTCAAGTGGCTTTCTATGCCTCACTGTGGGTTTGTCTGTGAAACCTCCAGTGTTTTGGTTAGAGGGTTCGCTTTAAATGCCTCCAGCTTTCTTACCTTTCTGCTAACGACTCCCGCAGGATTATCATCCAGCTTTATTACCTAAATGACAGAGAAAAGTGGACATCTCCCTGAGAGGGAGAGAGAATGAGAGGGAGAGCGAGGGAGAGAGAGAGAATGAGAATGAGAGCGAGAGAGAGAGTGCAAGAGAGAGAGAGCGAGAGAGCGCGAGAGAGAGATAGAGAGAGGGAGAGAGAGAATGAGAGGGAGAGAGAATGAGGGGGAGAGAGAGATAATGAGAGGGATAGTGAGAGAGAGAGAGGGCGAGGACGAGGGCGAGAGAAAGAGAGAGAGAGAGAGAGAATGAGAGGGAGAGAGAATGAGAGGGAGAGAGAATGAGAGGGAGAGCGAGAGAGAGCGAGAGAGAATGATAGAGGGAGAGAGAGAGAGAGAGCGAGGGCGAGAGAGAGAATGAGAGGGAGGGCGAGAGCGAGAGAATGAGAGGGAGAGAATGAGAGGGAGAGAGAGAGAGAGAGAGAGGGAGAGAGAGAGCGAGAGAGAGAGCGTGAGAGAGAGAGAGAAAGAGAGAGAGAGAGAATGAGAGGGAGAGCGAGAGAGAGAGAATGAGAGGGAGAGAGAGAATGCGAGGGAGAGCGAGAGAGAGAGAATGAGAGGGAGAGAGAGAGAATGCGAGGGAGCGAGAATGGGAGGGAGAGCGAGAGAGAGCGAGCGTGAGAGTGAGAGAGAGAGAGAGAGTGAGAGAGAGAGAGAGAGAATGAGAGAGGGAGAGAGAGAGAGAGAGAGAGAGAGAGGGAGAGAGAGAGAATGAGAGGGAGAGAGAGAGAGAATGAGAGGGAGAGAGAATGGGAGGGAGAGCGAGAGAGAGCGAGCGTGATAGAGAGAAAGAGAGAGAATGAGAGGGGGAGAATTAGAGGGAGAGAGAATGAGAGGGAGAGGGAGAGATAATGAGAGAGAGAATGAGAGAGAGAAAGAAAGAATGAAAGAAAGAAAGAAAGAAAGAAAGAAAGAAAGAAAGAAAGAAAGAAAGAAAGAAAGAAAGAAAGAAAGAAAGAAAGAAAGAAAGAAAGAGGAAGCGAGAGAAAGAGAGGGTGGACACCAGCCCTCATGTCCATAGATGCTGAGAGGGAAACTGAGCACCATGTGGCCCCGTCTCTCCCTCTCCCCCCTCTGTAAGACAAAACAACACAATGAGGCTAATCGCTCAGAGTCCACAGGGAATCAACTCAAGTGAGCCTTTCTCCTGCTCGGCAGCCCAGTAGAAATACAGTCGGACCCTGGGAGTGTGGACTGAGTGAGATGTTGGAGAGATCTTGTCTGACTGATTGGTTTTCAATGCAAACAGATATCATAAACTTATTGTGAAAATCTAATAGAACTGATGGTTTCCTATTACACAGGAAACAAGGAAATCCAGAATGAATATCGGGGATATTTACTGCCTATGTAAATGTCTCACTCCCAGTAAGAGTAACTCCCATAATATTCTGCTTCTATTAGCGGGGCTCGGTCTTCAAACAACTTTTTAGTTGTATTTTTATAACTTAAATCCTTGGACAAATCTCAAAACTAATGATCTGGGTAATTGTTTTGGCTTTGTCTTTTTTTAAATGTAATTAATTTCCATTTAATAAAATAATTTTGGGTCTTGGAAGGACCTGGTATTTTGCAGAGGAATGCTGCACTTGAAAAGTAGTTATGACTTAATGAGAATTCCACTTGCAGCAGGAAGGATTGGCTTAGAATGCGTATCCCTCAGCGAATTGGTTGAATGTTAATCAAGATGCCTTTCGCACACACAGAAGGGTCCAGTCTGGGCCTTGCTCTGCCCTGGGCTTGTACAACCGCACAGACAGACACATGCAGGAAGAGACAGAGAGAAGGACAGACAGAGGTAGGGAGGGAGGTAGGGAGGGAGGGAGGGAGGGAGGGAGGGAGGGAGGGAGGGAGGGAGGGAGGGAGGGAGGGAGGGAGGGAGGGAGGGAGGGAGGGAGGGAGGGGGGGAGGGAGGGAGGGAGGGAGGGAGGGGGATGTTTAAAACAAACTGGGTTTTGGTGCTGATTGGTTTCAGATTATCTATAACCACACAAGGTTGAGTTAAAGGAGAAAGGACTATGGTGCCTTAGTGTTCAGAGTTAGAACTGCTTTCCTCTCCTTCTCTTCTTCCTGTAATTTCCTGATAGCCAGAGTCCACGGTATCAACTCCAAACAAACACATGGATTTGGTTTTCTGGTGCTGTTCCACTGAGGTACATGAGTTCTCCAGACTTGTATGTTACTTGCAATGAGTTTGTGTTCCTCCCCCTCCCTCCTTTACTCTCACCCTATTTTCCTCCCTCCCTCCCTTCCCTTGTTTCCTCTCTCACTATTTTCCTTCCCTCCCTCCCTCCCTCCCTCCCTCCCTCCCTCCCTCCCTCTCTTCCCTCCTAATCTCTGACGTGAAGGGCAACCGGCCTCCGGAGATCTTGTCCCTCTGGAAGAAATGCTCTCTGCTCCTTTTTTTTCCATAAAATGATTTATGTCTGACAGGCCTCCTTGAGACAAATGGCTGCCATATGGAGAAAGGGAAAACTCTCTGTCCCTTCTTTTTTCCCTGTGTGTTTCAGTTTTAGAAATGTCAATAACTTGGCTGTGGGTCATTTTTTATTATCCCGAGGATTTAGCTCCGGCTTCCTAGGGCAGGGGTTCTCAAACTCTTTGGGGCCGGGGACCCCTTTTGTGATAGCAAATTCATCAGGGACCCCCTCATAATCAGAACACAACTTTAGTTAGATTAAAAAAAATAATACAAGGAGTTTTACTATGACTTCAGCAGTGCAGGGCCAGACAAACCAAGTCTCAGGCCCTGTGAAGGAACATTTTAAAGTCCCACCTCTTGACATTGGATAATTTTTGTTCCAGTTTTCAAGCTAATTTCCTGCAATTCTACACATTTAGTCATGGGGCAGAGAGATTTTTTGTTGAAGCTTTAATTAAAGGTAATATCCTTCAATCATAATTGGTTGAGTACTGTAGATGTAGGGTTCTGCTTTTCTTTGTCAAGCTTGTGATCTTTTTCTTTGTGTTCTTGAAAGTAGTCCTGTTTCTTTGTGTTCTGGAACGTAGTCCTGTTTCTTTGTATTCTGGAACGTAGCCCTGTTTCTTTGTGTTCTGGAACATAGCCCTGTTTCTTTGTATTCTGGAACGTAGCCCTGTTTCTTTGTATTCTGGAACGTAGCCCTGTTTCTTTGTGTTCTGGAACGTAGCCCTGTTTCTTTGTATTCTGGAACGTAGCCCTGTTTCTTTGTGTTCTGGAACGTAGCCCTGTTTCTTTGTATTCTGGAACGTAGCCCTGTTTCTTTGTGTTCTGGAACGTAGCCCTGTTTCTTTGTGTTCTGGAACGTAGCCCTGTTTCTTTGTGTTCTGAAACGTAGCCCTGTTTCTTTGTGTTCTGGAACGTAGCCCTGTTTCTTTGTGTTCTGGAACGTAGCCCTGTTTCTTTGTGTTCTGGAACGAAGCCTTGTCTTTCATTTTTGTTCATTGATTTCACCTGTGTTGGTTTCTCACCTGGTCTCATCAGCTCCCTATTTAGTTCAGTTCTTTCTGTTTGTATGGTTGTGAGGTATTTTTGTTTTTGACTGCCTACCTATGTTTGACAATTGCATGCCTGTGACCACGATTCCTGCCTTCTGTGAAGTCTTAATAAACATCTGCCGTGCTCTGCGTGTGAATCTACACCTTTTTCTCCCTGAGTATTCATTACAGTGGATACCAATATCCCTGTGAACCTACCAGGCCCATGTTTTCCAAGCTTAAGAACATACATTGTAGGTTAATAATATTACATTGTATTACACACTCAAATTATTCCATGGATCTCTTGGCCAAAATTAGTTAAATATGTTATTGTTAGTAATATTCATTACAAAAATATTAAAGAAAAAAATAAATAGATGTCATATTTTGAGATCTGGCAGTGGACACCCTTCAGTACCTCTGCGGCCACTTTGAGAACCCCTATCCTAGGCCATATGTTAATGGCGATATAGTGTGCAGATTCCCTACAACACCGAAGTCTAGGATACGAGTCATATGTAGTAGGAAGTCTATATCAAGGCAGAAGGCAAGACCCAGATGCAGACACAGGAGGCAATGGTTGAAGTCTTACAATGTTTACTGTGATAATGGCAAAAAGGTCAAAACCAGATCAGAGTACAGGAGGTACAGAGTGGCAGACAGGCTCTTGGTCAAGGCAGGCAGAATGGTCAGGCAGGTACAAAGTCCAGAAACAGGCAAGGGTCAAAACCGGGAGGACTAGAAAAAGGAGAATGCAAAAAGCAGGAGAACGGGAAAAATGCTAGTTGACTTGGAAACATACAGACGAACTGGCACAAAGAGAAAGGAAACACAGGGATAAATACACTGGGGAAAATCAGTGACACCTGGGGGGTGGAGACAATCACAAGGACAGGTGAAACAGAACAGGGCATGACAGTACCCCCCCCCCCACCTGGGTGCATACCTTGGCTGACCGGGGTGTTGGCAGTGGAACAAGGGTACAAGATGTCTTTAGCAGGAACCTAGCACCTCTCCTCTGGGCCATGTCCCTCCCAGTCAACCAGGTACTGGAAACCCCTGCCCCATGGTCGAACCTTGAGGAGGCGTCTCCCCATATACGCTGCCTGGCCGTCGATTACCCAGGGGGCGGGTTGGGCCTGGAGACAGAAGGCAAAAGACAGTGAGACACGGGCTTAATTCTGTATACATGGAAAGTAGGGTGGATACGGAGGATACGGGGTAACACAAGACGGACAGCAGTGGAACTCAGGACTTTGGAGATGGGAAAAGGACCAATGAACCAGGGAGACAGTTTGCGGGACTCTACCCGCAGGGGCAGGTCCCGAGTTGAAAGCCATACCCTCTGCCCAATGTGGTAGCGGGGAGCTGCAGTCCGGTGACGGTCCGCTTGTCGACGATTCCTGGAGTTGGTCTTGAGAATAGACACCCTGGCTCTTCTCCAGGTACGTCAACAGCGGCGGACAAACATCTGGGCCGAGGGTACGCTGACCTCCTGCTCTTGTTCCGGTAAGAGTGGAGGCTGATACCCTAAGGAGCACTCGAAAGCGGAGAGTCCCGTGGCAGAACAGGGAAGGGTGTTCTGGACATACTCCACCCAGAACAGTTGTTGGCTCCAGGTAGTGGGATTGGTTGAGACTAGGCATCTAAGTGTGGTTTCCAGGTCTTGGTTGGCTCGCTCCGACTGACCGTTAGTTTGGGGATGGAATCCGGATGACAGGCTGGCCGACGACTCAATAAGCGTGCAGAATGCCTTCCAGAACTGAGATGAGAACTGAGGACCCCCGTTCAGAGACTATGTCTAACGGGAGTCCATGGATCCGGAAGACATGCTGGGCCGTCTCCTTGGCAGAAGGTAGTTTGGGGAGAGGGATGAAATGGGCGGCCTTGGAAAACCAGTTGACGACCGTCAGAATGAGAATGTTGCCATCATTCAGAGGAAGCCCAGTGACAAAGTCCAGAGATATACTGTATGAGACCAGGGACAATGGGGGACCGGTAGTGGCTGCAGGAGGCCAGAAAGAGCTTGCCGTGGAGACTTGTTTGAGCACACACTGGGCATGCGGCGATGAAGGCAGAGGCGTCAGGAACCATTGTGGGCCACCAGAAGCTTTGTCGAAGGAAGGCTGTATGACGGGTGTACGACAGGACCCTGGATGACAGGTCAACCTGGAGGAATGAGCCCATTCCAGGATCCAGGACCGGACTGGATTAGGGAAAAATAGCCGGTTATCCAGGCCCCCTTCAGGTCCAGGCTGGGAGCATTGTGCCTCGTGGACCAGGTTCTCAATTCCCCAATCCACAGTGGCAGCAAGGCATGAGGTGGGGAGAATAGTTTCAGAGGTCGAGGGTGTGGCAGAGGAACTGTATAGGCGGTAGAGGGCATCAGGCTTCACATTCTTTGACCCTGGGTGGTTTGAAATGGTGAAGCTAAATCTGGTGAACAGGAGGGCCCACCGGGTCTGCCTGGAGTTGAGGCGCTTGGCTGTATGGAGATATTCCAGGTTTTTATGGTCGGTCCAGACCAGGAATGGCTGTTCTGCTCCTTCCAGCCAGTGTCTCCACTCTTTCAACGCCATCTTCACCTCCAGGAGTTCACAGGTTACCAACATCGTAGTTCCTTTCAGCAGGATTGAGACGATGGGACAGGAAGGCACAGGGATGAAGCTTCTGGTCCTGGGCAGATCACTGGGACAGAAAGGCACAGGGATGAAGCTTCTGGTCCTGGGCAGATCACTGGGACAGGAAGGCACAGGGATGCAGCTTCTGGTCCTGGGCAGATCGCTGGGACAGGATGGCCCTCACTCCAACATCCGAAGCATCCACTTCCACCACAAATTGACGCGAGGGGTCCGGATGGATGAGGATGGGTGTTGTTGTGAACCAATGCTTAAGCTCCACAAAGTCTTTGTCAACAGCTGGAGACCATTTGAACGGAACCTTGGGAGAGGTGAGTGCCGAGAGGCGGGGCGTCAGGGTGCTGTAGTCCCGAAATGGCGGTAGAAGTTTGCAAAACCAAGAAGCCGTTGCAACTGCACCCTGGATATTGATTGAGGCCAATCCACCACTGCTTTCACCTTTCCAGGTTCCATCTGAACATTGCCCTCAGCAATGACATATCCCAGAAAGGTAATTGAAGAGTGGTGGAACTCACACTTGACATGAAGAACATGTTCCTGTGCAGATCGGTAAAAAAACAGGATGTCGTCCAGGTACATAAACGTTAAGCATGTCCCGAAGCACGTCATTGACCAAAGCCTGGAAAACAGCGGGGGCGTTGGTGAGTCCAAATGGCATAACCTGGTAATCATAATGTCCACTGGCTGTGTTGAAGGCTGTCTTCCACTCATCCCCCTCGCCTATCCGAACCAGGTGGTAGGCATTACGAAGGTCCAACTTTGAAAATATGATGGCTCCTTGGAGAGGTTCAAATGCCGAGAAGAGGAGAGGTAAGGGGTAATGATTCTGGACAGTAATATCGTTAATTCTCCTGTAGTCAAAGCATGGACCAAGGTCAATTGCACAATCATAAGGACGGTGCGGGGGAAGGGAAGTAGTGCGTGCCTTACTGAACATTTCCAGGAGGTCATGGTATTCAGTAGGAATAGCAGAGTCATCCACAGTCTTGCTAACATCCTGAGGAGAACGACTTGGGGATGTGCTGCTTGAAGGCAGTGGGAATGGCAAAATTGAAGGCAGTGGGAATGGCAAAATGGGCTCCAACCCAGGATGGAGCTTGTGGTCCAGTCAATCACAGGATTGTGCTTTTGTAGCCAGGAAAATCCCAAAACAACAGGAACATGGGGAGCTGCAATGAGGAGGAACTGTATTGTCTCACTGTGGTTACCAGAAACCCGTAATTGAACGGGCACAGTAATATGTGTGACTTCCCCTATATAGCGGCTGTCCAGTGCCCGAGCATCTATGGGAACAGAGACAGGCTGAGTGGGAAAACCAAGCTCCGAAGCTATTGTGGCATCCATAAAACTTTCATCAGCCCCAGAGTCAATGAGCACTCAGAGAGATTAAGACTGGTCTCCTCAAAGCACAAACACAAAAAAAGGTGTGCGTGTGATGGGAATTAACGAACTCCCAGTCTGACTCACCATAGTACTGGTACCCACTAGAGACAAGGTTTCCGAATAGGGAAGGTCTATAAAATGTCCTGCCCCAACACAGTACAGACAACAGTTACTGTTCATCCTCCGTGAGCGTTCCCCAAATGATAACCTAGCTCTTCCCAACTGCATAGGCTCAGGAGTATCCAACTCACCCATCGTAGATTCACGAGAGAGCTCAGGTAGCTTCGAATCCTTTTGGAAGAGCTGCCTTCGGATACTTCAGGATTCCCTTGGAGGTGAACATGCTATATCGGGTGCTCGAGTTTGCCCAAGACCAGACCTCCTCTCACTCTTGCGTTCCTTTAGGCGTCCATCAATTGGTTAGGGTGATAAGGGAATCGAGAACCTAAGGCAATTCCAGAGCAGCTAGCTCATCCTTTACCTCCTCAGATAATCCGTGCAAAAATGTATCTAAAAGAGCCTCCGGATTCCAGGCACTCTCGGTGGCCAACCTGCGAAAATCAACGGCGCAGGCAGCGACAGTACGGGAGTTTTGACTTAAGTCAAGCAGTTTACCGGCCGCCTTTCTCCCGGAAACCGAGATTCAAATACCTTTCTCACTTCTGCCATGAATTCCTCCAGATGACAAAAAGTAGCAGATTGTTGCTCCCAAACCGCCGTAGCTCAGGAGAGCACCCTTCCCGACATTAGCTTAATAATATACGCTATCTTCTATTTGTCTGAAGGAAACGAAGATGGCTTTAGCTCAAAAATAAGTGAGCACTGAGAAAGAAACCCCGGCAGGTACCAGGATTCCCCTAATATTGCTCTGGAGGAGGTAAGCTTGGTTCTCAGGGAGCCGGGATAGGCTGTACAAACTCCCCACAGACAGGGGGGGAAATGACTGGGTGATTGGGGTTTTCCAGAGGTGGCAGGCACCCTCTGAGCTACCTCCCTGATCTGCTCCATAATAGCCTTTACCCTTGGTTGTGGTGTTGTCTCAAGGACCTGAGCCCTTCCAAAAGGCCCTGTACCAACTCCTCATGTCTCCTAATGGTGGCTCCCTGCAGTCAGCCATGTTAAATTCACCACCCTGCATGCCACACAGGAAGGATACCCTGACGTGTTACTACAGTGTAATGGATGTTTATTGACCAGCTGTGTCCCATATCTCCTCCCAGCAACAGGTTAAATGTATTAATTTTATCTCAATATAGTGGAGTGATTGACATGCCGAACCAAAGTGATATAACATGCCCTTCGTCTGGAGGGAGAAGTGACCAGTGTTTTCCCAGTGCAGTATCCATCCTACGTTCAAAGTTCTTCATCCCTCCCAGTATAAAATGTCCTGACCCTGGGGGAACAGCTTGCTGGGTTATCTAATCCTCCCTAGGCCTCCCCCTCCCTCCCTGAATCTCCATTCCTTCCTTCCTCCATCTCTCCTCTAATAGCTCCCTTCTTCCTGCTGGACAAAACTGTCTCTTTGTGGCTGCTGTTAGAGCAATATTAAGAACAGGAATAGGGAAATTGTAAACAGGAGGCTTTTGGCCTATACAGGCCAAGGCATACACAAGGCCTCTGAGGCCTGCTTCATGCCAAACAAAGAACCAGAACCTTGTTGCTTGGGGGTTGAGGGATTTCGTTCTGTGAGTGAAGAAAGGCATTCAGCCTGCCTGAAGTGGAGTCTTTGTAAAGAGATACTTGCATAATATATGCATTTCTGAGCAGAAATCATACCTTCCTATTGATACAGTGGCAGGGGTAACGTGGACCCAGTGACAGCCTAGTCTTGAACACCCAACCCTAGGCAACAGTGACTAGGGTCTGGTTTCAATGATGGACTCTTTTTGCAACTTCGATTAGGGGGGAAAAATTGTTCCGGGGCAGGTCCTCTTCAGACAGAGAACTCTCCCAACAAATCACGAGGCCAGAACATCATGATTCAAAACAGTGACTAGGGTCTGGTTTCAATGATGGACTCTTTTTGCAACTTCGATTAGGGGGAAAAAGAGAACTTGTTCATGATTCAAAACAGTGGGGTCAGGTCCTCTCCAGACAGAGAACTCTCCCAACAAATCACGAGGCCAGAACGTCATTATTCAAAACAGAAGTTTGCAGGAAAACCTTTGAAGTGGCGTGAAGGTAGTCTATGCAAACTAGCCACTTGAGAAATGCACTCATTAAACATAATCTGGTGATCTCCATCTTGCTATTATTTTGTATTTTTTTCAAGCGGATAAGGTCGTGACGTAGGCAGTGTAATAGTTCCTCTATGCCAAAACACACCATTATTGAAACCAGACCCTAGTCACTATTGCCTAAGGTCAGGTTTTTTGAGACTGGTGACACCCAAGCCAAAACACTGGGATGCATGTCCATTAATGCATCCCAATTGGCACTCTATTCCATTCATAGTGCACTACTTTTGACCAGGACCTATGGGCCCTATTCCCTATGGGCCCTGCTCAAAAGTAGTGCACCATTCAGTGAGTAATGTGCCATTTGGCTCAGTTGGTAGAGCATCCCAAGCCTTTCATGAGAGATATTGAATACCATTTGAGGGTCCCTCCTCGCTCCCTCTCGGTCTCTCTCTCTGTCTCTCTTTCTCTCTCTCTCTCTTTCTCTCTCACTCTGACTCTCTCACTCTGACTCTCTCGCTCTGTTTCTGAACATTCCATCCACTCGCGCTCACACTACATAGTGAATAATGTGCCATTTGGCTCAGTTGGTAGAGCACGGCGCTTCCATGGCGCCATAGTTGTGGGCTCGATTCCCATGGGGGACCAGTACAAAATAGTATGAAAAATGTATGAACTCACTACTGTAATTCGCTCTGCTAAATGACTAAAATGTGAATGTGATTTGGGACACAGACCATGTCTTCAGCTGGCTAATGGATCAGGCTGTCATCTGCATGCCTGTTCACCCAATGTAAACATACACTGATTTGTGATTAATAGGATGCATGCGTACACTCTGGTTTCTCCAACGCTGCGGTCAAATGACCTCATCATGTAAAATAATAGATCAGATTGAACAATTATTTGAATGTGGATCTAAATATTAAATAGATCTGTCATTATCAGTAAGCTGTCAACAAGGTAAAGAATACTTGGGAGATTTGTTGTTTTGTTCTCTCAGCGTGACACTATCTGACAATAGCACACTGACATACCAGTTTGAGTCCAACAGATAGGATTTTTCATCCTTATAATACAAACTGTTGTAATAATTTCAGTGCATTATATTTGCACTTTTTCTAAAGTTCAGCCAGTTCTCTCTTCTCTCTCTCTACGCTGATTCATCCAGCAATCAGTTGATTCTATCCCCTGGGAACTGAGCAGCTCTGCACTACAGCACTTTAGGAATCGAAAAATACATTTAACTTTTTGTCAAGATGGAGAGGGATTATGATGAAATAAAATACTGTAAATAAAAGTAATTATGAGTACTATAGCTACACAGAGACCTGAGTTGTATAGGAGGTGGTCCTGCAGCCATATTCTGTGTTGTTGGATTCTTTGGACATTAGACAATGTCTTGAGGGTCTGCTTTGTTATCTGCAGTGTTGTTGTTGAACATCTGCACTAGTTTCTCTGCTGCACTGGCTGCATTCTTCTCCTTTCCATATATATAGTGGAAAGATACGGCCCCCATCTGATTCTTAATTAGCCTGCATAATTAGCATTCTTGTTTGACAATGTATAATGCTTTTGGACAGCTGAAGCACACACACAATATTTATTCTGAAAAATGATCCTTTCTAGTTTGAATTTGTTGTCTAATAGTGTAAATCAAAACAGATATTTCCTTTCTACTGTCTATGGTGCTTTGTATATGGCCATAAGGTGGTTTGCCATGTTCGTAAAATCTGTACATCGGTATGGTAGATGTGAAGACAAAGTGTGGCAAGTTAGGCCAAGCCTTTCATGAGAGATATTGAATACCCTTTGAGGGTCCCTCCTCTCTCTCTGTCTCCCTCTGACTCTCTCACTCTGATTCTGAACTTTCCATCCACTCGCTCTCTGTGTGTGCTTTGAACTGCTCTTTGAAGGAAAGTCATAAAAAGCCCTTTTATTCAGGCCCAGCCTCTTTGATGGGTTTGCCACTTTGTACAACGCTCTGAACCTTCTGTCACATGCAGGGAAAGACAGGCCTCTGTGTCTGGCACAGCAGACCAGACAGGCCGATGGGTTCGGAGTGGGACCAATCAACCAGCCCAGGCCCCAGAGGCACAGCCAGCCAAACCCAGGAAATGACAGCCCATCCTGGGTTAGAGGCAGGAGACAGCACCACCCTCCACCAGCACACATGCTTACCATTGAACCCTGTGTTGTGGTCGCTCACTGTAAATTATACCTCATGCGTCTCTCTTCACCTGCTTGCTATTAATTTTCACTCATTTTTATACTCTTGTTTTTATTCTCTCTTATCTTTTCTCAGTCTAGAGTAGACTGAGTTGGAGGAATAGATTTTTCCTGAATGAACCTCTAATACTATGCACCTGTTGACATTTCTGGAACAGAATGATTCAAAATTCTTCCCACATCTTGTCAGCTGATCAGTCTGTTCTGGGACATAAAGATGTTAGAAGTGCATTTTAGTGTTTTAGTGTTTTCCGTTTTACGGAATCCTAACCAATTGTTCTATTTTGTGTGTTTTTTGCGTTCTTTGTAACTTATTTTGTACATAATGTTTCTGCCAACGTCTCGTATGACCGAAAAGAGCTTCTGGATATCAGAACGATTACTCACCTCGAACTGGACAAAGATTTCTTTCTTTAACGAGTCGGACGCAAAGGATGTACTCCAGATACCAGACCATGCCCAAATCCCCGTCATTCGTATGAAGAAACACGCTGATACAGGGGATGCAGGTCCTGGTGCCTTGTGAGAATTCATAGGCGAGGGGGAACCCGTCTCTACCATCTGTCATATTGGCCAACGTGCAATAATTGGAGAATAAACTGGATGAGCTCCGTTCAAAACTATTCTACCAATGGGACATTAAAATGGTAATATCTTATGTTTCACTGAGTCGTGGCTGAATGATGACATGGAAAATGTACCGTTGACAGGTTTTTCCGTGCATCCGCAAGACAGAACCACTGCCTCCGGTAAGACAAGTGGTTGTGATCTGTGTCTATTTGTCAATAACAGCTGGTGTACGAAATCAAATATTAAGGAAGTCTTGAGGTTTTGCTCGCCTGAGGTAAAGTGTCTCATGATAAGCTTTAGACCACACTATTTACCAAAAGATTTCATATATATTTTCCGTAGCTGTCTATATACCAACTCAAACCGATGCTGGCGCTCAACAAGCTGTATAAAGCCATAATCAAACAAGAAAATGCTCATCCAGAAGTGGCGCTCCTAGTGGCCGGGGTCTTTAATGCAGGGAAACTTAAATCCGTTTGACCTCATTTCTACCAGCATATTACATGTGCAACCAGAGGGAAAAAAACTAGACCACCTTTACTCCACACACAGAGATGCATGCAAAGCTCTCCCTTGCCCTCCATTTTGCCAATCTGACCATAATTCTCTCCTCCTGATTCCTGCTTACAAGCGAAAACTTAAGCAGGAAGTACCAGTGACTCACTCAGTACAGAAGTGATCAGATGAGGCAGATGCTAAGCTACAGGACTGTTTTGCTAGCACAGACTGGAATATGTTCCGTGACTCATCCTGTGGCATTGAGGAGTATACCACATGGGTCACCGGCTTCATCAATAAGTGCATCGATGACGTTGTCCCCAAAGTGATTGTGTGTACATACCCCAACCAGAAGCCAAGGATTACAGGTGTCACGGGTCCCATGGTACTGCAGCTCATTCTGTTCACCAATTCCGGAGGTTGACGTCACCGGCCTTCAAGGCTGCACAGACCTGTGTCATTACACACCTGGGTCCAATTCCTCACTGATTGTGTTTGTATTGTTAAGCGGAGCGACACAGGCGAACCCAAGAGCAGACTCAGATGAGGAAACATGGATGAATAAACCAAAATATTTATTGTTACACAGGGAAATATGGAGTGCAAATCCAGGTAAGCTTGGATGAGTTGCAGAAAAAACATATGTGGAGACTGAGGTTGGAGTTATCTGAGTAGAACAGGGTAAACAGGTCCTGATGGGAATCCAAGGTAGTGGTGGTGAGTAAAATCCAGAGCAAGGTAGTTGGGTGGTGAGATGTGGAACAGGAGACAGGAGCCAGAGACAGAGCGGTAACTGCAATGAGAGGATAAATGGTGTCAGGCAGGGAAACAGGCACATCAGAGTAACAGGATATTGACTAATCAAAAATCTCATAGAATTATAAACTGACTGAGCAGAAATTATGATCTGGCAGAGTGGAAGTGGCAGGACTGAGTATTTGTAGAGGTCTTGATTATGGAACAAGTTGCAGCTGGTAGGGATCTGCTTTGACTCCAGCACACCAGTCTCCAAACACACAATCACAGTGAGGGAGAGGAAGAGGGAGAGGGAGAGGGAGAGGGAGAGGGAGAGGGAGAGGGAGAGGGAGAGGGAGAGGGAGAGGGAGAGGGAGTGTACAGGGGTAACTGCAGGGCAAGAATACACCAGATGACCACCAGAGGGCGTAGCAGGAGCAGATGTGACATGTATAAATGTGCCCTTTGTTTCCCCATTGGGCTGCCCATTATTGTTCCCATGTACTTGGTCGTATGAGTACCTATGCGTTGTCTCAGCCTGTGCTGCGTGTTTTGTGCTTTATGTATTACGGATCTCGTTCCCTGTCATTCTACGAGGTTTACGCTCGCTCTTTTGTTTGGGTACATCCCAATGTTTTGTATATGTGTTTGTTTTGGGTGTATTAAAAATCCAGATGATGTATTCCTGCACCTGTCTCCAAATCCTTTACACCAGTGTGACAACAGGTAACATCTGCACTGAGCTAAAGGGTAGAGCTGCCGCATTCAAGGAGTGAGACTTTAACCGGACGCTTATAAGAAATCCTGCTATTCCCTCAGACGAACCATCAAACAGGCAATGCATAAATACAGGACTACTACACCGGCTCCAATGCTCGTTGGATGTGGCAGGGCTTGTAAACTATTACGGACTACAAAGGGAAGCCCAGCCATGAGTTGCCAAGTGACACAAGCCTACCAGACAAGCTAAATGACTTCTATGCACGCTTAGAGGAGAGCAACATTGAAATATGCCTGAGAGGATCAGCTGTTCTGGACGACTTTGTGATCACGCTCGCCATAGCTGATGTGAGTAAGACCTTTAACCTTTCTAGCACAGGCTTTCCACAATGGAACCCCTCAACAACATTCCACTGAAAAGGCAGCGCGCAAAATTCAAAAATATTTTTTTGAAATATGCAACTTTCACACATTAACAAGTCCAATATAGCAAATGAAAGATGTACATCTTGTTAATCTACCCATGGTGTCCGATTTCAAAATGTATTTACAGCGAAAGCACAACATATGATTATGTTAGGTCATAGCAGAGTCAAAAAAACACAGCCATTTTCCCAGCCAATGATAGGAGTCACAAAAAGCAGAAATATAGATAAAATGAATCACTAACCTTTGATGATCTTCATCAGATGACACTCATAGGACATCATGTTACACAATACATGTATGTTTTGTTCGATAATGTGCATATTTATATCCAAAAATCTCAGTTTACATTGGCGCGTTATGTGCAGTAATGTTTTCATTCCAAAACATCTGGTGATCTTGCAGAAATACTCATAAATAACATTGATAAAAGATGCAAGTGTTATTTACAGAATCCTCTATGCAACCGCTGTGTCAGATTTCCAAAAACTTTACGGAAAAAGCATCATTTTAGAACGGCGCTCAGTACCCAATTCAGCCAAAGAAATAGCCGCCAGTAATCCATCTTCATTAGGAGCGAGCACTTCCTCCAGACAAAAACTCAAAAAGTTATGTTGCAGGTCGTAGAAATACGTCAAATGATGTTTGCAATCATTCTTTGGGATGTTTTTAACTTAAATCATCAATAAGGTTCCAACCAGAGAATTTCATTGTCTGAAGAAAAGCACTGGAACGAGAGCATACTCTGTCGGGAGCGCGCGTCATGAGACTGAGGCTCTCTGACAGACCACTCACTAAAAGAGCTCCTATGAGCACCTCCTTTATAGTAGAATCCTAAAACTAGATCTAAAGATGGTAACACCTAGTGGAAGCCCTAGGAAGTGCAAGCACATCCATAACTATCAGGGATTTGAATAGGCAATGTTTTGAAAATTGATTTCTCACTTCCTGTTTGGATTTCTTCTCAGGTTTTTGTCTGCCATATGAGTTCTGTTATACTCACAGACATCTTTCAAACAGTTTTAGACACTTCAGAGTGTTTTCTATCCAATACTAATAATAATATGCATATATTAGCATCTGGGACAGAGTAGGAGGCAGTTCACTCTGGGCACGCTATTCCAAAAAGGCTAAACAGTTCAACATTCACAAGGCCGCAGGACGTGTACTCTGAGTTTGTGCTGGCCCACTGGCAAGAGTCTTCACTGACATTTTCATCCTGTCCCTGGCCGAGTCTGTCACACCAACATGTTTCAAGCAGACCACCATAGTGCCCAAGAATATCAAGGCAACCTGCCTAAATGACTTGCGACCCGTAAAACTCATGTCTGTAGCCATGAAGTGCTAGTCATGGCTCACATCAACACCATCCTCCCAGAAACCCTAGACCCACTCCAATTTGCATACCGTCCCAACAGATCCACAGATGAAACAATCTCTATTGCATTCAACACTACCCTTTCCCACCTGGACAAAAGGAACACCTATGTGAGAATGCTGTTCATTGACTATAGCTCAGCGTTCAACACCATAGTGCCCTCAAAGCTCCTCACTAAGCTAAGGACCCTGGGACTAAACACCTCCCTCTGCAACTGGATCCTGGACTTCGTGATGGGCCGCCCCCAGTTGGTAAAGGTAGGCAACAGCACATCTGCCATGCTGATTCACAACACAGGGGCCCCTCAGGGGTGCGTGCTTAGTCCCCTCCTGTACTCCCTGTTCAACCATGAATGTATGGCCAGGCACAACTCCAACACTATCATTAAGTTTGCCGACGACACAACAGTGGTACACCTGATCACCGACAACAATGAGACAGCCTAGAAGGAGGAGGTCAGAAACCCGGTTGTGCCAGGATAACAACCTCTCCCTCAATGTCATCAAGACAAAGGAGATGATCGTGGACTACAGGAAAAGGAGGACAGAGCATGCCCTCATTCTCATCAACAGGGCTGTAGTGGATCAGGTTGAGAGTTTCAAGCTCCTTGGTGTCCACATCCCCAACAAACTGTCATGGTCGAAACACACCAAGACAGATGTGAATAGGGCACGACAATGCTTATTCCCCCTCAGGAGATTGAGAACATTTGGCATGGGTCTCAAAAGTTCTAAAGCTGCACCATCGAGAGCATCCTGACTGGTTGCATCACTGCCTGGTATGGCAACTCCTTGGCCTCCGACCGCAAGGCGCTACAAAGGGTAGTGCGTACGGCCCAGTACATCACTGGGGCAAAGCTTCCTGCCATCCAGGACCTCTATACCAGGCAGAGGAAGGCCCTAAACATTGCCAAAGACTCCAGCCACCCTAGTCATAAACTGTTCTCTCTGGTACCGCACGGCAAGCGGTACCGAAGCACCAAGTCTAGGTCCAAAAGGCTTGTTAACAGCTTCTACCCCCACACCATAAGACTGCTGAACAGCTAATAAAATAGCTACCCGGACTATTTGAATTGACCCCCCCCCCCCCTCCCCCCCTGTGCTACTACCTCAATTAGCCCGACCAACCAGTGCTCCCGCACATTGGCTAACCGGGCTATCTGCATTGTGTCCCGCCACCCACCACCCGCCAACCCCTCTTTTACACTACTGCTACTCTCTGTTTATCATATACGCATAGTCACTTTGACCATATCTACATGTACATACTACCTCAATCAGCCCGACTAACCGGTGCCTGTATATAGCCCTGCTACTGTTATTTTTCACTTACTTTTTTACTGATGTTTTTATTTCTTTACTTACCTATTGTTCACCTAATACCTTTTTTTGCACTGTTAGTTAGAGCCTGTAAGTAAGCATTTCACTGTAAGGTCTACACCTGTTGAATTTGGCGAACATGACAAATAAACTTTGATTTGATTTGGTTTCGTTTATCTGGCCACTGTTTCAAATCCAATGCAAGTCAATTGTACCTATATTAGCATTTTCAAACTTCATGTCCAAATCATCTATAAGTAATTTCATTGCGTTAAACAATACATTTTTATATAGTTTAGGATGATTAGGACATCAGGTGCAAAAATACCAATATAGGTACCATTGACTTGCATTGGATTCGTGCCACAAATGCTAATAAGTTAACATTTGGAACAGTAGCCAGGTAAACAAAATGTCCTAATTAATGAAAAAATCATCTAATCAACTATGAAACCCAATAGTATTCACAAAGGCTGCTTTTACATAGGTAGCCCAATTTTAGAACGGCCAGTCATTATTTGGCGTATTCGATACCTTTCTCACATTTTCTCTAATGTGTAAACAGCAAAAAAACGAAAGGAATCTGATCTTTTGAGTTCAGATTTACACCACATCCATATGTGGATCTCAATCATAATACAATTCTGAAGCTCAATATGTGACCTCAGTCTGAATTCTCACATCTGTTGTTTGTTTTTTATGCTCTGAAGTGTTTTTTTTTTGCACATGATCTGTCATTACAGCATCAATTACCTCAAAATGTAAAGGAACAGTGACAGGAAATGAGCATTAATAATAATAATAACTTTATTTGTATAGCGCAAAGTGCTTCACATCATAAAATAAAAGTACTAACAAATTAACAAAGACAGGAGGAAGGAAAATGGAAAAAAGATTGAAATGAAATCATACATGAAAACCATTTTTATGAAAGTGTGTCTTCATTGCATCTGTGTGCTACTCCAGAGGCTACATCAGAGTGAAAAAAGGTTGGATTTGGATTTTTAAAAATGTATTTGGGTTCTTTTTTTGGTGACATACACTGGATAGGTGAGGTGAAATATGTTTTACAGGGTCAACCATAGAGTACAGATTTTTCAGCTTGTCAGCTCAGACAATCGAATCGGTGACCTTTTAGTTACTGGCTCAATGCCCTGTTGTAAACAATCTGTTGGTGGGATATATTTAAGATAATGTTTTACATCTATGTCATTTAATTGTTCATGTTTAAAACATATTATATTATTATTTATATATTTGACATGTTCTGAAAATTTGAAATGAGAAATTGTGCAGGGAAGAAAAAGTGCGGACTTGGTAAAGTGAGAGAACTGGAACGGGTCAGAGAGAAAACAAAGGTGGTGTGGTATGGAGGTTTGGAGGAGGGCCTGGGAACCTACAGGTATGGACCTGTCCGGATGGTTCTCCTCTTCCTGAGTCCCTGCCACACAAAGGTGGCAGGCTGAGCTGGTACAGGGCCAGCGGTGGAGCCCGCCGACCCAGGTGTAGGGTTACGGGGCGCCATTCAGCCCAGGAAGTGTCCCATGTCGCACTGTCCCCTGGCCCATCAAAGGGTCTGCTGTGTACTCTCCATCTGCCCAGGCCAGACAGAGGCCCACGGGCAGGCCCGCCGAGAGAGGGCCATTACCTGCTGCCATTAGCTTGTTCCCAGGATCCTGTTCTGTCCTGTTCTGTCCTGTCCTGTCCTATTCTGTCCTGTTCTGTCCTGTCCTGTCCCCCAGAGAGGAAGGAAATGGATGACAAGAAATAACGTCTCTTGAAAAGACTTTCTGGAGGACGGTGTTACACCAGGATTTGGTTTGAACAAGGTCCTTTTAAGATATTTTGTTATTCAAGACACTTTTTCATCAATGGTTGGACAAACTCCTCTCAGTTGGACACGTTGGTTTCTGATGGTGTAACTTACAGCCAAAGCATAGAGACAGAGAAGATGTCCTGAACATTACCTCTCAGACCAGCTCTCTGAGTGAGTTTCAAAACAGATTTGGCATAAAAACAAAGCTTGTCCCTAAAGAGAAAAGTATCAATTCTTGAAAGATACTTCTTCACTGCTGAAAATCACATTACTTTCATGTTCAGACTAGAGGTCGACCGATTATGATTTTTCAACGCCAATACCGATACCGATTATTGGCGGACCCAAAAAGTCGATAGCGATTAATCGGCCGATTTAAAAAATATATATTTGTAATAATGACAATTACAACAATACTGAATGAACACTGATTTTAACTTAATATAATACATCAATAAAATCAATTTAGCCTCAAGTAAATAATGAAACATGCTCAATTTGGTTTAAATAATGGAAAAACAAAGTGTTGCAGAAGAAGGTAAAAGTGCCATATGTGCTATGTAAAAAAGCTAACGTTTCAGTTCCTTGCTCAGAACATGAGAACATATGAAAGCTGGTGGTTCCTTTTACATGAGGGAATCTTCAATATTCCCAGGTAAGAAGTTTTAGGTTGTAGTTATTATAGGAATTATAGGACTATTTCCCTCTATACCATTTGTATTTCATTAACCTTTGACTATTGGATGTTCTTATAGGCACTTTAGTATTGCCAGTGTAACAGTATGGCTTCCGTCCCTCTAGTTAGCGCGCTAACTAGCTAGCCATTTTACTTCGGTTACACCAGCCTCATCTCGGGAGTTGATAGGCTTGAAGTCATAAACAACGCAATGCTTGACGCACAATGAAGAGCTGCTAGCAAAACGCACAAAAGTGCTGTTTGAATGAATGTTTACACGCCTGCTTCTGCCTACCACCGCTCAGTCAGATACTTAGATACTTGTATGCTCAGTCAGATTATATGCAATGCAGGACACGCTAGATAATATCATCAACCATGTGTAGTTAACTTGTGATTATGATTGATTGTTTTTTAAAAGATAAGTTTAATGCTAGCTAGCAACTTACCTTGGCTTACTGCATCCGCGTAACAGGCAGTCTCCTTGTGGAGTGCAATGAGAGAGAGGCAGGTCATTACTGCGTTGAACTAGTTAACTGTAAGGTTGCAAGAACGGATCCCCCGAGCTGACAAGGTGAAAATCTGTCGTTCTGCCCCTGAACAAGTCAGTTAACCCACCGTTCCTAGGCCGTCATTGAAAATAAGAATGTGTTCTTAACTGACTTGCCTAGTTAAATAAAGGTATATAAAAAAAAGTAAAAAAATCGGCGCCCAAAAATACCGATTTCCGATTGTTATGAAAACTTGAAATCGGCCCTAATTAATCTGCCATTCCGATTAATCGGTCGACCTCTAGTTCAGACAGAGGGACACTCAGGAGCTATCAGGACTCCAACAGTATGCTAAACAGATTGGTAAAATAAAAAGGTACTGCTGATTTCTCTGTTAAATGAACAACAAAGATGGAATGTAATATGACATTTTATTAAATCGTTTGGGAAAAGGCATTATCTCTAAGTGAAGATCCTCGGAGCCAGATGATGTGATGGCAGGTAACCCTATGCAGGACAGCTGGCATCGAACCCCCCCACTGGGGGAAAGGACTTCCAGTGTCGGACCTTACAGTTCTCATAGTAGCTGGTGGTGATGGGGAGGCGGATGGTTGTTGAAAACTGTTGCTAAAAAACAACAAGTGAGAGAACTTGGGTAAGTTAACATATAAATACAGTCCATCCCAGGACTTACGTCCATTGGTTAAGAGAGAAGTAGGTGATAATTGCCAGATTCACCCCATAGAGACATGCATACAAACACACAATAACATATGCACTACACACCCATGTACACGTGGATTTTGTGTTAGAGATATGTGGTAGTAGAGTAGAAGCACACACTTAATATGTTGTGACATCTGTTATTAATGTATTGTAATGTTTTTAAAATATATAACTGCCTTAATTTTGCTAGATCCCAGGAAGAGTAGCTGCTGCCTTAGCAGAAGCTAATGGGGATCCATAATAAATACAAATACAAATAGGTTAAAGAGCAAACGTGAGGAATGTGTATTATTGTTGCTGTGGTTGTAGGCTATAAGGTAAATAGGTGAATGACACATGGCTAATAGGAAAGAGGAGAAGAAACAGGATGCTATGCTGATGATGATACGTTGATAGTCACTCCCACTATGCCCCTAGAATAGGAAACAAAATTAATTATGTTATGCTTACTGGATGAAGATAAACAAACATTCAGACCAGCCTTCCTGATTGAACTTTCCTAAACTACATTTTGATGAGCAACCCATCTTTTTGCTGGGTGGGTGGATTCCTTTTCTTTGCTGCTTTGTCTATGTCTTCTCCATATGAAGGCTGTGAGGCATCGTCAGTCTCAGATGACAGTCAATCACACAGCCACATTCAGAAATATATCCTGAGATGGTCATCTCGCCCTGATGTCCATAGTGTCATCTGTGTATTTTTAGACCAGGGGGAAATGAACCGTTTAGTTAGTTGTGACTGAGTGGAGACTATTGCCTTACAGCAAAACACAAGTAAGGACATTAGAAACTCACTTCAGCTCCTGATGCATGTGGTTCACGAAGTTAGCCTACTTCTCATTTAATAATACTGTACATAATAAAACACATTACTTACAGATATAGAAAATATTAATCCAAACATAGCTGAGATCACAATATGAAGGTAAAAAACAATATCACCTCTCAGCCTTTTTCCATGACAACCCTTTTCCATGACAACCCTTTTCCATGACAACCCTTTTCCATGACAACCCTTTTCCATGACAACCCTTTTCCATTATAACCGGAAGTTATGAGTTGACCTTTTTGAATAAATGCACAGACAAAGCACATGACTGGATTGACATCCCCCTAGCAGGATTTCATTGAGAAATCAAGTTTCAGGTCACTGGGTCACACAGCCACTGTCCACAGAGGAGGACAAATGGTCACCGGCTGACTGCACTCCTCACAGTAGCACATCTCTGACTGTCACCACCCATAATGACACAGTGTCACAGCGGGTGGGGTGGGGGCGGGTGGCAAAAGCAGGCAGGCAGGGAAGAATGGGCCTAGGTGGGGGTGTGACACTTGTTTCAGGTGGCCAAACTCACAGTCCCCTAGCTGGCCCCAGGAAGTGGTCTTGGAGGCAGTATTGGCAGCTCATTAGCCCAGATCAAAGGGGCCACTTCTCCCTGGGTAAACCAGCTCCCACACATTGCCCTTTACCTTCCTCACCCAGACCATCTGATTGATATACAGGCAATAGGGTTTCAATTAACAACATACCAATGATGGTACAGAACAAAACACGTATTAACAAAATAACTCTGAGTCAGTCCATCCATTGCTCATAATATATGGTCCCCTCTCAAACTCTTTATTACCATTCAGAAACACATGATCTGTTTTTATTTATTGTGAATCAGCCACAGATGAAGAGAGTAGCTTGTCACATCCGAGAGTGGAGAACCTCGCCCCCTCACCATCCTCAATCGACTGCCTCACAGAAAGTGGGCTAGTTGAGGATGTTGAAGTGTACTCTTCCCAGCTGGAGCTTATTTTAGCCATTAGCCTGTCAACAGATGCGCTCAGAGGATGGATAGAGCTGATGCTCTGTACGTGAGCCAGGCCTGCGCTGCTGAATCAGGTCTTAAATATAGCCTAGCCCCTTAAATATAGCCTAGCTGGTGGTGGTGATTCCATGATACTGTTCCTGCTGTTGGGCTTAATGAAGGTCAGCACGTATCATGTCTCAGAAACTGGCTGACTGACTGACTCACTGACTGACTGCTGAGGTGCGCACTGAACTGTCACTTCCTGTCTTCTGACTGCCTTCTACCCCCACACACCTTGCCCTACCTCACCTTCTCCCTCCCACACTTCTTACCCACCCCCTCCCACACCCCCTACCCACACCCAGCCCTACCTCACACCTTCCCCCTCCCACACCTCGTACCCACACCCAGCTCTACCTCACCTTTCCCCTCCCACACTTCCTACCCACACCCAGCTCTACCTCACCTTCCCCTCCCACACTTCCTACCCACACCCAGCTCTACCTCACCTTGCCCCCTTACACCTCCTACCCACACCCAGCTCTACCTCACCTTCCCCTCCCACACCCAGCTCTACCTCACCTTCCCCCTCCCACATCTCCTACCCACACCCAGCCATACCTCACCTTCTTCCTACCACACTTCCTACCCACACCCATCCCTACCTCACCTTCCCCCTCCCACACTTCCTACCCACACCCAGCTCTACCTCACCTTCCCCCTCCCACACCTCCTACCCACACCCAGCTCTACCTCACCTTCCCCCTCCCACACCCCCTACCCACACCCAGCTCTACCTCACCTCCCTCCCACATCTCCTACCCACACCCAGCCATACCTCACCTTCTTCCTACCACACTTCCTACCCACACCCATCCCTACCTCACCTTCCCCCTCCCACACCCCCTACCCACACCCATCCCTACCCACACCCAGCCCTACCTCACCTTCCCCCTCCCACCCCTCCTACCCACACCCAGCTCTACCTCACCTTCCCCCTCCCATACCTCCGACCCACACCCAGCTCTACCTCACCTTCCCCCTCCCACACTTCCTACCCACACCCAGCTCTACCTCACCTTCCCCCTCCCACACCTCCTACCCACACCCAGCTCTACCTCACCTTCCCCCTCCCACACTTCCTACCCACACCCAGCTCTACCTCACCTTCCCCCTCCCACACTTCCTACCCACACCCAGCTCTACCTCACCTTCCCCCTCCCACACCTCCTACCCACACCCAGCTCTACCTCACCTTCCCCCTCCCACACCTCCTTCCCACACCCAGCTCTACCTCACCTTCCCCCTCCCACACCCAGCTCTACCTCACCTTCCCCTCCCAAACTCTGCCCGAGCTCTAGAACCCTCCTCCACTTCCCTTCCTCTGTGAGACACAGGGTACTATAATCACACATACTCTACCAAGTCTAACGTGGACACTCCAAATATTTAAATGGCTGACAACAGGGATGAGTCAAAGGATGGACAAACTCAGAGACCCTTTGCCTTGATATAGTCATCCAACAGGTTTGGAGTGAATGAGGTTTCAGGAGGACTTCTTAGTTGAACGCGTTGACTTGAACTATACACGTTCTTGTTTCTCGTATCTTTTGTTTATTTAAAAATAAAAATTCACCTTTATTTAACTAGGCAAGTGACCACAATTGGAACGAGAAAGCACACACATGGAAATGTATCACTCGAGTCCAACATAATGGAATATAATAGAATGTTGAGGATAAAGTTCGGAATTACACAAAAGACCTGCATCACTATACTGAGTACTTTGATGTTTCTAAAAGGATAAATGTGGGTGTTTTGGGATCCTTTGTTCATGGTTTCCGTCGGCCTCCATATTGCAGAGCGTGCAAATAGAGACTTGGTTCAAAAATAGTGAACCAATCCTTTAAATGTGAGCACTGAAAGCAGTCTTGCTTCTCTTGTCTGATAAAACAAACATAATCCTCATTGCATTAACCAGGCATTAGGACAGCCATACTGCCCTGATTGGGCTGGCCATTTTCCACAGTCTAATGACTGTTCGATATGACGTATAACTCCAGTCATGTGATTACTGCCTGGTCTGGGCTGTTAGGTGGGCCTGCCCATTGTTGGACAGTCTATCCAGCGCCACATGATGGAAAGTGAAGAGAACCACTTTGGGCTGGGCTGTGTGAGCTGAGCCACACATGGAGGATACATATAAACCACAGACACAGGCCAACAGGCTTTACCTGACAACCACAGGCGAGTACAGCGCTCACACAAACCAAGCTGTCTGAAGCAGTGAAACAGTCTGGATGTGTATGTCAAAGAGGGAAAGCATCCACCATGTCCATGTAGGCCCTGATATAGGGCAGATCAAAGATCATAGGTTTCTATTCCTCTCTCAGTGGGATGTGCCGGTGTGAATCAGGAGTCCCATTCAGTGGAGGATGCTGTGCGAGACGTCCCTCTTCTAGGGTGAGAGAAGGGACCCCTGTGCCAGGGTATCTTTGTGTTGTAGATGAAGGGGTAGTGGTGTGGGGTCTCAGGAGACAAGGATGTTATGTGCACGGAGCGACACGTGGAATGCCCAGAATGTGAGTGGTGTGAAGGGCGCTACACCACACCCCTAGCAGAAGGTCACACTTCAGCGCTGGTTGGTCCCCTGGGTGAGGGTTCAGGCAGGGTCCTGTCACCCTTCTCAAGAGAGGTTAGGGGTCGGCTTCCACCAGGGGCTCGGTTTTCCCCTCTGTCAAGGCAAGGGGGTTGAGGGATGCTGCCTCCAGTCTTCCCACATCGCCCACAGCTCACCAAAAGCCCACATTCCTCACATTAGTTGTCCGTAATAACAGCCCCTCTTCCTGTGGGCTATGTCCATGACCACAGAGGCCCTCAGAAATACCTAGTTAGGTTTCTGCAGGTGGACTAAGATGTGTTCAATTTATAATGGATTTGCTTTCTGTGGATGGCCAAAGATGTGTTAAATTTTAAGTGAGAGACGATAGTTTGTCAGCTGTGTGTTCTAATTATAAAACTAATAAACATACCTTACTTTTTACATGGTAATTCCAGTCTAATGACTTGGGCTTTGGTCAAAACCCATATTTACACGAGACCAATCCCATTATATTTTTCTTCGCTAATTACCTATGTTCACATCTAGATGGGAAATTACGATTACATTTTGAGCGATTTCTAGGGTAGAGAGTACAACTGTCTCTAAAATGTGTGTAGACCACAATGTTTTACAAGAGCCATCCAGTGCTCTATGATTAAAGATATTGAAGTAAAGATAATACATCATTCTCCATACTACCGTAAGGTAATATATTCAGCTTTACTCTCAAAATGGGAATATTTATATTTGTTGAATTCAGATTTAGAATAAATTAATATTGGCCAAAGTAATCAATCTCAAGTGAGACACAATTATGATGGCTACACACACAGAGGCAGAAAGGCAGGTACACACAACAGACACACACACACACAACACACAATCCAAAAATACATACACATGCTCCTCCCCTTCCTACTTCTCACCTCAGACCTTTCTCCACTCCAAAGCACACAAACACACCTTCTAAAAACCATGTTTCTGCAGATTCAGGATGTCAATATTTGAGAAGTTGAAACTACCTGGCTCCATGTTTGAGATCTGCCTTACTCTAGAAACCTATTGCGGAATTCATCATTACTCTCTTGTTGTCATTGGGTCCGAACCGGAACACCCTGACATTGTTTATGAATTAAAATAATTTCTCCTGTACAACAGATGTTGGCCTCATATCCACAGAGGTACCATGTGGATGTGGGAGGGACCATAAAGAATAGGACAGAAATATGATTTTGTGCATGTACTGCCTTGACGATTATGATGCAAAAAAAAAAACTGCAATTGGACAGGCAGCTTTTGCAACTCATGCCTGCAAACCACAAAGCGAGAGAGAGAGAGAGAGAGAGAGAGCGAGCGAGCGAGAGAGAGAGAGAGAGAGAGAGAGAGAGAGAGAGAGAGAGAGAGAGAGAGCTCTGTGGGTGCCACCAGGCAGGAAGGGATTTCCATATGTGTGATTGTGACCACTGCTGCCCAAAGAAACAATTGAGGCTCTGAAGGACCCTTATTTCCTAAGTGTTCATCCTTGTTGCAATGTGTGGTCATCAGCACTGAATAGAAAAGATTGCAGACTGGGCAGGAGATTTATCTAAATGTGTATTCACATCTTACAGAAACTGCAGCTATTTCCCAAATGCTGCATGGTCTCAGTTGCATTAAAGAAATACAAACCATTGCCTACATATGTGCCCTTGAACACATCCTTACAAACAATTACAATTTGGTAGTGCTAAAGTGAAGGTGAGGTTGTCATCGAAGTCTGTGCTAATGTAGTGGAGACGTTTCACCTTTGACAGCATTGAATACACAAGTTGGGAGCTGAACGCTATCCATGGGGGAAGGGCAGACAGTGGGTTGTTAAAAGGGAAATTCACACTCATTTTCCTTCTCGTGGTTTCGGTACAAATCAACAACATCCTGTTCTTTTGTGAATCATGCCTGCCATCACGCGGGTTGTCTTTCACAATTTGGTGTCATAAACTCAAATCAAATCAAATTGTATTAGTCGCATGCGCCGAATACAACAGGTGTCGACCTTACAGTGACATGCTTACTTACAAACCCTTAACCAACAATGCAGTTTTAAGAAAATACCTAAAGAAGTAAGAGATAAGAATAACAAATAATTAAAGAGCAGCAGTAAATAACAATAGCGGGGCTATATACACGGGGTACCGGTACAGAGTCAATGTGTCAATGTGCAGGGACACCGGTGTTGAGGTAATTATGTACATGTAGGTAGTTATTAAAGTGGTAATGCATAGAAAATAACAGAGAATAGCAGCAGCATGGGGGGGGGCAGCAATGGAAATAGTCTGGGTAGCCATTTGATTACTTTTTCATGAGTCTTATGTTCAAGAGTCTTATGGCTTGAGGGTAGAAGCTGTTTAGAAGCCTCTTGGTCCTAGACTTGGCGCTCTGGTACCGCTTGCCATGCGGTAGCAGAGAGAACAGTCTATGACTGGGGTGGCTGGAGTCATTGACAATTTTTAGGGGCTTCCTCTGACACCGCCTGGTACAGAGGTCCTGGATGCCAGGAAGCTTGTCCCCGGTGATGTACTTGGCCGTATGCACTACCCTCTGTACATCCCCGGGGCCAAGCTTACCGCCATACCTTATTTCCTAAGTATTCATTCTTGTTGCAATGTGTGGTCATCAGCACTGAATAGAAAAGATTGCAGACTGGGCAGGAGATTTATCTAAATGTGTATTCACATCTTACAGAAACTGCAGCTATTTCCCAAATGCTGCATGGTCTCAGTTGCATTAAAGAAATACAAACCATTGCCTACATATGTGCCCTTGAACACGTCCTTACAAACAATTACAATTTGGTGGTGCTAAAGTGAAGGTGAGGTTGTCATTGAAATCTGTGCTAATGTAGTGGAGACGTTTAACCTTTGACAGCATTGAATACACAAGTTGGGAGCTGAACGCTATCCGTGGGGGAAGGGCAGACAGTAGGTTGTTAAAAGGGAAATTCACACTCATTTTCCTTCTTGTGGTTTCGGTACAAATCAACAACATCCTGTTCTTTTGTGAATCATGCCTGCCATCACTCTGGTTGTGTTTCACAGTTTGGTGTCATAAACTCAAATCAAAACTGCATTTTACTGTGCAAGGACTCGACTTAATCTGCAGCAAATGGAGAAAGCAACACCCTATTATTCGTAAATGTAAATACATATAAACACAAGAGGTAAAACAACAGCAAATGCCACCATTTCGATCTTCTTTGAATCGTGATCCACAATATAGGACTACAAGTGTGTAATAATATAATACCCTATTAGTAGCCGATATGCCACGATCTAGGTTGAGCTAACAGTCATTTAGCCTACATGTTTTCAGTTTGGAGCAAAGCTTTGATTCTACATAGCATTTTACTTACATTTTTAGGCCAGGCTCTCCATATGCTAATAGTTATTTCATTTAGCTTTACCTTCTTTACACAACAATAGTTTACCATATAAAGACGAGGCATATACCTACATCAAATATTTATGTTCTTAATGTTATTATTTCCCATTGCACAATTCAAAATGGTCAATGAGGTTTACATATTCGGAAATTAGCATTCATTTTCAGGTCGGAATCATGAATGAGTGAATCGTTGAATAAAGAAGCAGCATGGTGTGAGGCCCATAGCCGGCTCATTCATGTAATCCTCTCTGACATCGCCCTGGTGACAAAAACCTCCCAATTCTTCCATTCATGAACTCTTGGTATCACGCTTGCGCAATGAAATTCGGAGTCCTCCCATTCATAAAAACGTAACCCCCGCATTTGAGCTCTGAGACGTTGTGCCCTCCCATTCACAAAAAAAACATGTCAAGGCATCTGCGCAGTACGTTCTTTACCCTCCCATTCATAAAAACCAATTTCTCCATGTAGTTGCAACATCGTATCAAAAAGACCGTGTCCTCACTGCAGTAAGCATTGAGTGGATAGTGTTCAATTATTTTTGGACTTAGTGTTTTTTCTTTACTTGGGAGAAATATCTTTGGAATATACATGCAGTCTTCGAGCTCAACAGAGAAATGCGCTGCTCGTCTGGAAAAGTAAGTTATTCTATCGGATTTATAATGACGTTTTCGACATGGGATACATAAACCCTAGTAGCCTATCACATTTTTGGTTAAACAATTTCGAATACTGGTGTGTACATCAATTTTGTGGATTGCTTGGGTGCGCTGAACATTTATTTTATTCTCTTGCAACCAAGCTGTTCCCGTATTTGTACTTTGTGTCAATATTTAACCATGGATGCTACTGTAGCAAGGTTGTGGACAAGAGAGAAGTAATAATGAGAGCAGATGAAATAAGAGAGCCTAAATGCTGATTTTTGTTTTACCTCGTTCATTTTAAAGCGTTATAAGCCGTTTATACACATCTATGTTGCGGTTAAAAACAACAGCCTAACGTAGGCTATTAGTTACGGACTCGTTGTGTCTTTGCTCTTGCTGGTGATCATTCGCATTATCGGGGCTGGTTGCGTGACGCTTCTCTGCAGCGTTTGAGCTGGCACATCATATGCATATGTCAGGTGGTTTTGTCATCTGTTCCTTTAAATAACTCTCCGTTTTAAAATAAACCGTTTGTCCAATAAAAATAAGTAGCGTTTTGGTCTAAACTGCCACCCTCCTTTCATAAACCAATATCCCACACTATAGCCACTTGCGCGTAAAAAAATATATAATTTTAAGACGCCATAGCCTATATGTTCTGGAGATTTTGCTATTGTGAATCACTTGTCGAATGAAATGTTAGCATCATGTCTCGATAAATATTTAGTCAGATTTTACGTTTATTTTCTATTTCCAATGACGTGTCGCCTCCGATTATATTGACTTAATTCACAGACGCTGAGGGGAGGGAGGAGGGAGACACTGTAACCTACCTACCTTACGGTCTCTGGATTCACTGATGACCAGGAGTATTTGCAGGTCGGAGAGACGCAGCATTTTGCTCACTATTTTCAGATTCCGTGATTATTGCTGTGGCAAATTACCTGACAATCTTATCAATATTTAACTAAAAATGTCATGCATTTCTTTATAATTTATCATGTCTGCCAGGTAGTGTGGTAGGTATGTAGTCTACCACACTACATTATAGTGTCTACTATAAAGTAACTACTAAGTAGTAACTGTTGTGCCCTGTATGACTATTGGGTCATTAAATAGGGCATGTTGGCATTTATTGGGACGAATCTTGTCCTGGAAGCAGCTCTGCAGCGTGGTCACTAGCTGGCACAGCCACGAAGTCATAATTTTAAACCTAAACTTAACCACACTGCTAACTTCATGCTTAACCTTAAATTAAATTAAGACCGACAAGCTCACTTTTGTTTTCATGATTTAAAAAAAACGAAATAGCCAATTTTGACTTCGCACCTGGCTCAAACCGCTCATCTCTGCCTCCAGGACAGGATTCATCCCAAGAAACGTCAACCTGCTTACTTGGTGCCATTATAGTCTACCTACTAATTCTGGGTTTCTTCCTTTTTAAGAGTGATGATGGGGCATGGAACTATGTCTCTTTTGGCGCACTCAGAGTAATATCCCAAAACTAGTGTCCGATTCTTGTAAAGATAGGATGGGTAAAGAAGAACATGTTATTTGTCACTATGGAGAATACTTGTAAGTTTTCTACTCACAGCATCATAGTTATGAATCATTTTTACGCTGCAAATTGACCACAAGAATTCCAAACAGATATAGAATTTGACAAAAACAGAATACTTTCAAACATTGATTACATTCGGATACGATCACACGTCTCTATTTATACGTCGGAATACTTGGGAACAGATTTTCTAAATTGAAATCACATTGAGGAAATTTCCTGGTGATTTTACAGTCTTTTATGCCCATCAAAAAAGTACATATATTTTGCTCAGAAAACTTGGGGCGGCAAATAAAATCAACAGCGAGCTGAATTTGTCCCGCATGCCGCCTATTGGTGAACCGTGCCCTACAACGTTTAAGGAGAAATGAACACCGACCAAATGCAATAAAATCAACAATGCGATTCATTACATTTTTGTCTAGTCACCAAACATAAAAAAAGCTATATCTATTTCATCAATGGTCCTTTGGTGAATGTGTTTATAGCACTTGAAGTCATGTGTTATAGTCTCATTCTGGTCTATAGGGCCCCCCTTCTTCTGAATATAATTTGGCATCAGCTTTATTTGTTATTGCATTCATGTCTTGCAATTAATGTTGACGTTGTGGTATTTTGTCTTTTGAGAAAGTGTTGAACATGAATTGGGTAAATGACATATTAATGCGCAACATAATGTGGATTTTATTGCATTTGAATACCAGGTATTATTAGAATGTTTATATATAAATATATAAATAATGTGCTTGTTAATATTCATTATAAACTGATACAGGACGTTCTCTGAATGTATCTGTCATCAGTACAATCGGTTGCTATGAGTCATTGTTGAGAATATATACTCTATGCTGACTCACGTCTTGGACAACCACTGACTAAGAGCCTTGTGTTAGATGGGTTTGTGTACAGATGTAGGTTCATCATTTGATCACTTCTTTGTTGCTGAGAATTTGCCTGCAAAGCAGGAAATGCAAACATGTAAAAATACATCTAAAGTTTGTAATTTCCACTTGATTTGCCCTAACAAAACATCTATCAACAACTACAAAAATGTCCATTAATTATAATCCACATAATAATTCACATTTCCTGTTGCTGCAGGATTATTTTCCTGCTGTAGCAAACTGCTCAAATTAAGATCCTACATCTGTAAGTAGGGTAGCCATTCCAGGAGGCTGACTGTTGTCTCTATGTTTCTGCAGGACTGCTAGATGTTGAGCTCTCTGTTTTCTGTATGAGGGACACAACCACACAGATGGAGTCGAGGGTTCCCCACCACATCCCTGGAGTGTCTTCCTCTATTATATCCCAGCCGTTGCGTATGGTTCCGTATGGAAGGCTACAGCACCCGCTCACCATCTTCCCAATCGACCAGATGAAGTCCTCTCATGTGGAAAATGACTATATTGACAGTCCCGCTGTGGTCTCCCAGCAACCCCTCAACCAGAAGGCTGTCAACAGGGGGCCCCACGAGGCACTGCTAGGGGCCCCCCACCTCCCCCAACTGGCGCGCTGCAACCCTCACAACGCCACCACACACCCCTGGATAACCTTCAGCGGGCGGCCCAGCTCCATCAGCAGCAGCAGCAGCACCTCGTCAGAGCAGAGGCTGCTGGACCACGCAGCCCCCACCCCCGTGGTGGACCACAACTCCACTGTAGTCACCACCAGGACCCCCTGCTGCGGGCCCAAGGCGCTCACCTCAAAGCCCCTGGATCTAAAAACTGCTGCCCTGGGGGCTGCAACGGTTGACAAGAAGCACATGCTGCTGTGTGAGATTTGTGGGAAGTGCCGCTGCACGGAGTGCACCCTGCCCCGGACCCTGCCCTCGTGCTGGGTGTGTAACCAGGAGTGCCTGTGCTCAGTGCAGAGCCTGGTGGACTCAGCCACCTGCATGTGCCTGGTCAAGGCCATTTTCTACCACTGCACAGAGGACGAGGATGATGAGGGATCTTGCGCCGACCGCCCGTGCTCCTGCCACCAGTCTAACTGCTGTGCGCGCTGGTCCTTCATGGCAGCCATGTCCCTGGTGCTGCCCTGTCTGGTGTGCTACCTGCCCACCATGGGCTGTGTCAAACTGTCACAGAAGTGCTATGACAAAACCAGCCGTCCGGGCTGCCGCTGCAAGAACTTCCAGCAGGCCTGTAAGAGCATGGAGGCCAAGGCTGCAGGCCAGGAGAAACAGGCCTCATGATAGTCATTGGCTGTTGCCTTATCAATACCCCCTGGATAGGACAATCCCACCAACCCCTACCCACTGGATGACTTCCAGAAAACCATGGTACTTACAAAAGGGTTTACACTTGTCCTTCTTGGTTCGAGTGATGTTATTCCACACAAGTCAGAATAGGTCTGTCTGCTCAATTGGTTGTCCTGGACAACTGCTTGCCTCAGAACCCATCTTTATAAGTATAACAGACTGGCAGATTTTGTTTCTAAAATGGCTGAAGGCACAATTCATTATCCCTCTAAACTGCTCTGAATTTCCAGCTTCATCATAGCTAGCTACTCTATGACACATTGGACCCCAGTTGTTGTTCTCTAAAAAAAAAACACACAAAAAAGAAGCCTGCTCCAAAGCAGTTTCCCTCTGTTTATGCAAACTGTTGATTTCCTTTTGGGTAGTAAAGCATACTTCAACTGAAACAGCCACCCACTCTCCCCCATATATGAAACGTTTCAGTCCCATACAAGCCTTCCTGTTGCTAGCTTGATGTTGAGCTCATTATGTCAAGGTGGAAAAGTGAAAGGTAAAGTTGTGTGTCTTTGCCCGTCTGATATGTAAGGTCATACCACAACCGAGAGAAAAATAGTGTTTAGGATTGCCTGACTTGATCACTTTCCATTTCTTTGAGGGGATTTTTTAAACCTAGCTTTTACCAATCACTTCAGAATAATTGCACGTCATGCCCTGCATGATGTGACGTAGTGGTTAACCCCAGTGCTCGACGTGGATGTGTTGTAGAAAAACCTCCTCAGGGATCGTTCCTCATCAGTAGAATTTGGTCTAGCACGTAAAAACTGCCATTAGCCTAGTTGACTTCACTTTGCACAATAGGCAAAGAACAGTTTCAAAAGGGCAAAAGGGCAATTGTGAATTATTTAGGAAGAGTAAGTTAAGAGAGGAAATGGAGGGAAAATACAGTCTTAGAAAAAAAGGTGCTATCCAGAACCTAAAAGGTTTTTTTGGCTGTCCCCAAAGGAGAAACCTTTGAAGAACCCTTTTTGGTTCAAGGTAGAAACATTTTGGGTTCCATGTAGGACCCTTTCCACAGTGGGTTCTACATGGAACCAAAGGGTTTTACGTGGAACCAAAAGGGTTCTCCCTGGGACCAAAAATAGTTATCTTATGGGGATAGCTGAAAAAACGCTTTGAAAATTTTCTGGGGTGTAGCGATTTCAGAAAGAGGTCAAGTGAAGCTGTAGCATATCTAGCCAGCCTTAGTTAAATCAAACCTGCCACTTGAACAACCTTTTTAGATGACGCAAACCCCTTATGATGTACTGAAGCACAGTATTAAGTATCAATGCTTAATGTATTTTACATTACTCTGTGAACTACTTTGAGTCCACATCGCATCAAATCAAATTTAATTGGTCGCATACACATATCTAGCAGATGTTATTGCGGGTTTAGCAAAATGCTTGTGTTCCTAGCTCCAACAGTGCAGCAATATTTAACAATACACACAAATCTAAAAGTAAAATAATGGAATTAAGAAATTCTCATAATTTTTTGCTGCAGTGTTTGAGTTTTTCGTCTGTTAGAAATATTATTTATCTTTATTTTCTCAATCTATTTTTGCGGCTTGCATGGAGTACCAATGACTTTGCCAAAGGAGTTTAGTATAGCTTGTTTAGCTGTCTTAGGGGTCATATTTGTTATACACTCGCCAAATTGTCAGAGGGCAATTGCTCTTAAAGGTGCTGTGTCCTTTTTGTATGCTTCAGTTTGGCATAAAGGGATACCATCGTTGCATAAATCTACACATTTCTGTCACGTCGGTTCTAAGGTCCCCCACTAACATTAGGGCCCGCCTCTTTTACATTTTTGTACTTGTCTTGTTGCACAAAGCAGAAAACATACAGGAAAAAACACTGTTCTTAGTCTTGAATGTATAAGGCAATATTATTTTAAAATGTTTGCAATTCAATCCAAGGGAAGGTGCCAAAATGGGGAATTATGTTCTGACTGACAAAGCCAGGGAATATTTGTTGATGTGGTGACAATATGTTATAGAAATAGACCTATGTTATAGAAATAGACCTATGTTATAGAAATAGACCTATTTTATAGAAATAGACCTATGCAGATGATATGTTGTTGTAAATAGTTTTAAATGTCCTTGAAAAACTGCATGGTACATTATAACTACAATACAAAACATAGATAGATATATAGATATATATTTTGAGGGTAAAGATTTGAGGTTGAGGGGAAGAGGGAGGGGGGAAGACAGGTCTTACTATCATAAGCACTTGATTTAGAAAAGTGTGCCCCGCAGTAAAAAATACCTATGTTTATGCTATTCATGCCTCTTTAGCGGATAGAGGCGAAGCTAATTCCCAGTTCTTCAGTGCCCCTGCAACTGTGGAATCATTGAATCCACTGAAGGAATACAATTTTGGCCTATCCGGATCAACTCATTTCCCCCTGTTTGTACTTACACAGTGTCGCAACTTTTTTTCCCTCCCAATCTGGCCGACAAATACCCTGGCCTTGATTGACAAATACCCTAACCTTGATTGACAAATACCCTGGCCTTGATTGACAAATACCCTGGCCTTAATTAACAAATACCCTGGCCTTAATTGACAAATACCCTGGCCTTAATTAACAAATACCCTGGTCTTGATTGACAAATAGCCTGGCCTTGATTAAAAAATACCCTGGCCCTGATTGACAAATACCCTGGCCTTGATTGACAAATACCCTGGCCTTGATTGACAAATTAACATTGACAAATACCCTGGCCTTGATTGACAAATTGATTGACAAATACCCTGGCCTTGATTGACAAATACTTTAATTGACAAATACCCTGGCCTTAATTAACAAATACCCTGGTCTTGATTGACAAATAGCCTGGCCTTGATTAAAAAATACCCTGGCCCTGATTAACAAATACCCTGGTCTTGATTGACAAATAGCCTGGCCTTGATTGACAAATACAGCTGCTGTCCATAAACGTGTCAAAAGCACCATGAGGAAAAGAGAACTGTAAAGCTATGTTCCATTCCATCTTAATAGTGGATCTCGTTTGCTTCTCTGTCTTTTTTTCTCTGTCTCTCTCACACTGTGGCTTGTGTACAATCCTTAGCCCCAACTACATTAGCGTCATGTGTTTGGTGGCCTGTTAAGGTATTGAATAATCACCAACCATGACAACTCAATAATGAAGCCTTTTATTTTGTTAGAATGCTGTGACTTAAACTCCATTTTGTGGTACACTTGTGGCCACTAGAATTATCTTCAACTCAATCAAAATAACCTTCAAAACTGCTGGCTCCTGCTATTCAATGTCTTTGCCTTTGCAATGTCAATGCTGCGGAAAAATTAGCTCTGTGCTTTTGTTTTGTTTAACTATAACAAAATGAACAAATCTCCCATATAAAAGTTTCCCTTTATAGATATATTTATTTTGAAGTTCTATTTTATATAGTATTTATTTAGATGCCAACCTGTGTTTGTGAAGAAAGCTCATGTCGAAATGGAATGTACATTGACATTGGAAATATATATTGTTAAATATAAACAAGTTGTGGTGTCTTTTTTTACTGATGGTCCTCTACTTGAATCATACACGAACCAAACTCTTAGACAGACAGGAAACATATCAGTACATTCTCTGTCTTTCTGCCATGTCCTTTCAGCTTGGTGGAACATGGTTAAGTGTTAAAGCTACCAATGAGAGTTCTGTTTCCATAGTTACAAGACTTCGTTTGTCATTTTGTTGATCTGGGGCGGGAGAGCTATGGTTGAAAGTTTAAAAAAATGAAAAAGTGGGCCAGAAATAGCCTGGTTCCCGTTCATTCGCAGAGGACCAGATTAAAACTGTTAATCATGTTAAATCAGGACATTTAGTGGTTTTCACTGTTTCATTTGAATGCTTCCCGAATTCCCTTCCTTTTAGTTTAAATTGTATTATTCTCCTACGGAACAGTGGTAAAAGCCACACTCCAATTCAGGCCAGAAGAAGCAGCTTGACCCTACATTTACTGACATAAAATATTACAGTAAGTAACACTGGGGCTCCCGAGTGGCACATTGGTCTAAGGCACTGTATCTCAATGCTAGATGTGTCACTATGGACCCTGGTTCAATTCTGGCTGTGATTGGGAGTCCCATAGGGCAGTACACAATTGGCCCAGTGTTATCTGGGTTTGGCTGGGGTAGGTCATCATTGTAAATAAGAATTTGTTCTTAACTGAATTGCCTAGTTAAATAAAGGTTAAATAACATAAATATTCAGATATTTCCTTCATCTACTTAGACAGAAGCATGCCCTGGTCAAATGCAATGAATCATATCCTCGACCAATTAAACGCAAGGATTAGTCTTGGCAGTGAGTTACTGTAAGTAAGAAAAACCCATGCTGAGAAAATGTTTTCCTCTATTTGGAAAAAAAAGGCAACATGAGATGTTGTTGTCCTTGTAAATTGTGTGTGTGAACACTGACTGCCTACATGATTAAGGGGTGGTCTTATATAGATAGATTTGTAACATTCCGTTTCTCCCAAGAAGAACACCACCGTACCTACGTGGTCAACCTGTGCCGTACCTCCACCCCCCCAGGCCCACCTGTGTCGTTTCCCCTCCAGGCAAGGCAGGGCCCTGTGTCCTGAGTGTTACCTGTAAGCACCTGGGGGAGATGAGTGAGAAGCTGAGTTGACTTCTGGCTGAGCTGGGGCTTCCGCTGGGGCCTGTGGCACTGGGGCCTGTCTGTTAGAGTAGGTGAGATCTGAGACAAACCTGCCTGTTTGTCATCTCCCCACCCTGCACTGCGCTCCCTCCCACACCACCACCACGTGTGTATTCCACACCACTGCTGTCACCCCCCCCCCCCCCTCCGCTCCGCCAGGCCCAAAACTACACATCAGCTCAGGAATTTTAAATGGCATCAAGTGAAAAAACCACCCCTCTCACAGACATAGGATATGGGAAAAGGTAATGCTGTCGCTGGTAGGTGTCGTATTATCTCAGCTAACCACACTGTTTCATGGCTGAGTTCTTAGGAAGTGTCAGTCAATGCACAATGTTGAGAGTAAGGTCGTCACACTCCGTCAAACAGCATATTCTCACTCTGCAGGTTGGAATGGCTGTGCTTTGTTGCCGATAGCTCCCATGTACAGCACTTCCTAAATCCCATTATGATCAAAGCTGTGAAAATATCTGTATAAGTGACATGACGAAACGAAGAAGAAGAAAAAAACACTTATGGCTCTGACTACATTGTGTACAGTACCGGTTCCTATAGCTTTGATTCAGGTTTATCCTTACTCTGGTAGTATCGTTCTCATACTATATACTCTATTATAAACTGGGTACTTTGGCTCCTGGATGCTGATTGGCTGAAATATGTGGTATATACCACAGTTATGACCCCCCAAAAACATGTTTTACTCTTGAAATTAGGTTGGTAACCAGTTTATAATAGCGACAAGGTACTTCAGGGGTTTGTGGTAAATGGCCAATATACTAGTTATGTTTTTACTTAGCTGTGGTATATTGGCCATATTCCACACCCCTCCTCTAAGCCTTATTGCTTAGTATTATTATCTAGCTAATATATTATCATCAACAATACTATGATTGTCCTTCTAATTATCTGTAATCTTGTTTATAGTGTTACAAGTCTATAATTGAAATGTTCTTACTATTATGCTGTAGTGCCTGCTGGTGATAGCAAAGCCCTTCTTTCAATAGAAGTGTGTTACCAGCCCTCCAGCTATAGAGGACATTGTTCTGTGCATGCCACAGTAAGGCCACACCATTCTGGGAGTCACAGCCACAGCAGACACACAGTTGGACCATCAAACAGATACCCATCACCCTGTCCAACTTCGACATAACATCCGTTGATCCTTCTATTTTTTTGTTGCTTTTTTCTTTGCTTGGTGTTTCTCATGTTCAGCAGCCATTTTGTCCAGTCAGTCCATGCTGTGACTGGAACAGACCTGTCTGCACATTTCCCAAGTAAACTCATCCATGTTGATTTGGTTGAAGTAAACGTCCCCTTACAGTTTGGATGACATATTGCAAAAGTCCTTTCCACATCTGGTGCAGTACTCATCCCCCTCTCCCTCCCTCCCCCTCCCTCTTCTCCTCTCTACTAGTTGTGCATACAAATGACATGGACTGGAGAGAGAGAGTCAAACAAAAGTGCCTCAACGATTTGTGAGGTCAGGGGATTGGAAGAGAGATCATTCTGGGTTTTCCTACGGGACATGTACAGGTCTGCAGGAATGCACGCTCAGATGGGCGGAAATGGCAAGTACACGCTGTTTGGAAATGTGACCCTGACATTTAGACCTGGAGATTGCGAAAGCCATCCTGCACTGGTATTTCAGGGCCCAGCGAACCAAGTGTGACAGGAAGACTTCAACGCAAGAGAAACACACACTTCAACACTTTAAGTTAGAGAAAAGGAAGGTGGGGTGAAAGAACGGGAGGTGGGGTGAGAGCAAAGGCATTAGAGAGAAAGGGAGGTGGGGTGAGAGCAGGGGAGATAGAGAGAAAGGGAGGTGGGGTGAGAGCGGAGGCATTAGAGAGAAAGGGAGGTGGGGTGAGAGCAGGGGAGATAGAGAGAAAGGGAGGTGGGGTGAGAGCAGGGGAGATAGAGAGAAAGGGAGGTGGGGTGAGAGTAGGGGAGATAGAGAGAAAGGGAGGTGGGGTGAGAGCAGGGGAGATAGAGAGAAAGGGAGGTGGGGTGAGAGCAGGGGAGATAGAGAGAAAGGGAGGTGGGGTGAGAGCAGGGGAGATAGAGAGAAAGGGAGGTGGGGTGAGAGCAGGGGAGATAGAGAGAAAGGGAGGTGGGGTGAGAGCAGGGCAGATAGAGAGAAAGGGAGGTGGGGTGAGAGCAGGGGAGATAGAGAGAAAGGGAGGTGGGGTGAGAGCAGGGGAGATAGAGAGAAAGGGAGGTGGGGTGAGAGCAGGGGAGATAGAGAGAAAGGGAGGTGGGGTGAGAGCAGGGGAGATAGAGAGAAAGGGAGATGGAATTGAGAGTTTGCCAAAAGTTTCAGAGTGCACCAGCCAGACTCCTTCGTTCTCCGAACTCCATGGCATCTGACCAAGCAGCAACTTTAAACAAAGAGCTACTGTCTTGCCTGGGTCGTTCTTGAATTACGGTGACATTTGGACATGCCATTCTGGGAATAATTTTTATTTTGTAATTTTTTATATATATATACTGTATTTGGGTACATCTTTCCATTCTAAATCGACTAATATGGTTGCTTTAATAACTTTTTTTTACCCTTATAATAACATTGTGCGACCAGTAGGAGTAGTTACACCAATGATGGTAACACCGATGAGACATTTTTGGTACTGTAAATTAGGATTTTCTGAAATGGAGACCACAAATGCTCAGATCCAAGGACGTCAATCCATTAAAGTGATATAATTAATCATTTTGCTCATAACGTAATTTCCCTTCATTTAAATTGACTAAAACTAAATGACACTTTGGATTCAGACTCACCGAATGATCAATGGAATCCTCAAATTTATGACATACTAAAAAGGTGTGATTAGTTAATCATTTTCATTAATACAGACACGATAACAGTTTTCCCCTGAAGAAAATACTCAAGGACCTTGTATAGTAAGTATATCTTTATAATGGGTGGCAGGTAGCCTAGTGGTTAGCGCGTTGGACTAGTAACCGAAAGTTTGCAAGATTGAATCCCCGAGCTGACAAGGTAAAAATCTGTAGTTCTGCCCCTGAACAAGGCAGTTAACTCAATGTTCTGAGGCCGTCATTGAAAATAAGAATTTGTTCTTAACTAACATGCCTAGTTAAATAAAGGTACAATTTTGAATGACATAAAACTAAGGGGACACACATTAGAGCCGTATTATAAGAAAAACAACTATTTGAATAGCCTTCTTTGTTTTTATTGATCTATACAATATATTCAATCGTACTGTTCAACATTTAGCGTTCAAAATAATAGACATATACATGTAAATCCCCAAAACATGTCACTAGAACGCTGGGACAACTACATCACGACTGGGTCAAGCCAATGATCTTACCCATAGCACTTTAAATGGTGCATAACCAGTTTTGCAGTACAAAGGACTTGCATTCTGTTTTATTAAACAGTTAAATATATTTAAAAAAAAACATGTATGATGTATGACTATTTGTAATTTCTAAGTGCTTTTCATGGTTGCAAAGGCAAGGGACGCAAATGCCACGACCAGCATCATTTCTGCTTTCTGAGGCTACTCAGGCCTGCTGCTCGCTTTTACTCTGCTAACACCTATAGGCCAAATGGATTTGCACTGGTCAAAGCTCAGACAGCTGTAAAAAGTATAGCACTGGTGTCTTGAAAGAGCATTTTATATTATATATACACCATAGTAAATGTGGTTGGGAGTCAAAAACCTTGTCACTTATTTTTCAAGACAATTTAAACTGAGACTGCACCACTCAGGAACACTCAACACCTCTTGGAAAGCAATTCTGACTTGTCTTTGGCATTACAATATGTGTAATTGCCCTGCTGAAAAATACAACTCTATCCTTGGGTTAAGTTTTTGGAGGACTGAGGCCGGTTTCCCTCTAACTTTTTACCTGGGCTTTGCTCCATTCATATCTCTTTTGATCCTGACACACTCCCCAGTCCCTGTCAGTGGCAAGCATACCCATAACATGATGCTGCCACCACAATACTTGAAAATAAAGAATCACTCTGTGTTGTGTTTTATTGGATACGACCGAAGCCTGTCGTTTTTAATTTAGGTCAAAAAGTTAATTTCTTTGTCGTGCTATCTTGCTGTATTACCAAACAGCCTTTTTGAAAACAAAATGGATGATTTGGAGTGGATTTGTTTTTTATACAGGCTTAATTCTTTTCACTGTCATACGGGCCAGTAATGTGGAGTGAATGCAATGTTGTTGGTCCTCTGTGTTGTCAAGTACTGTGGTGGCAGTCTCATGTTATGGGTATGCTTGTCACCGGCAGGGACTGTCATGATCTAAATTAAAATGAAAGGAGCAAAGCCAAGATAAAAGGTTTGAGGAAACCTTGACACAGTCTGCTGAATACCTAACCGTGGGATAGAGTTTTATTTTTCACAGAGACTATTACACAGATGTTAATACCAAAGGCACACCAGAATGGCTTTCCAATATGTGTTGAGTGCTCCTGAATGGTCCAGTCTCAGTCCTGACTTAAATTGAATTGAAAAGCAAAGACCAGGTTTGAATATTGCTGTCCATCAATGACTCCAAACCAAATTTACTGAGCTTGAGCAATTTTGACGAAAACAATGTAAATATGTTGCCCTATGAATTGTGTGAAATTGATGGAATGTTTATTCAATATGGTTTACAGCTCTAACGGCTGCCAGAGGTGCGTCCACCAGGTTTTAACTCTGGGCTGTGAAGACATACGCAATCAAAACACTTTATTTATTTTATTTGATTAATTTGAACTATTTTCTATACATTTTTCTTTGACTTTGGAAATGTGGAGTAGGTTGTGTAGATCGGTAGGATTTATTCCCCTTTGAGATCAAATTTGAAGTAGCAAAATGTGAAGACTGCAAGGGGTATGTAGACTTTCACTAGTGACACTATGTCATCTCAAATCACATTTTTTATCACATTTTATTAGTCACATGTGCCGAATACAACAGTGAAATTCTTACTTACAAGCCCCTAACCAACAATACAGTTTAAAAAATACGAATAAGAATAAGAAATAGAAGGAACAAGTAATTAAAGAGCAGCAGTAAAATAACAATAGCGAGACTAGTATATACAGGGGGTACCGGTACAGAGTCAATGTGGAGACTATATACAGGGGGGGTACCGGTACAGAGTCAATGTGGAGACTATATACAGGGGGTACCAGTACAGAGTCAATGTGTGAGGGTACCGGTTAATCTTGTTCCTATTCAAAGATTTTCTTCCAAGCACTACTTTGTGCAGAAGGCACATTAAGACATGCAGCATATTCATACACAAAGCCTATAAACTGGTGGATCAGTCATAGCTGTGGGGCAGCAGGTAGCCTAGCGGTTAGGAGCATTGGGCCAGTTTATGAAAGGCAGCTGGTTTGAATCCCCGAGCCAACTAGGTGAAAAATCTGTCGATGTACCCTTGAGCAAGGCATGTAACCCTATTTGCTCCTGTAAGTCACTCTGGATAAGAGTGTCTGCTAAATTTAAATGTAGCTCAGCAAACTGGATTGTTTTCCCTTATTTTTAAATGGCTCAAGGAATGGCAACAAAAGTGAACTGAGGTGAATGGTAGGGGACAGGAATTTTAATGAGGCTCCACGACTCACCACCATTATAAGTATTCATTATTCAGACCGGGTAATTTGATACTTTTAAACTTGAGACTGATCAGCTGTTGTATATTTCATGTGGATGGATCTTTCAACTTGAATGTCTTATGCCTAAGTACATGTGAAAGAGCATTCCTGTGACATACACACACACACAATTCTCCGGCTTATGCTCTCTCTGTGCTGGGTGAATAACAGCACAGCAGTCCCCTGAGGCGTCGAGGGGCCAGAGCCTACCAAACTTGGCTTCCGACCCCACAGCGCTGACACACCCACTTGGACTCAGCTGCAGTGCATTCCTGGTGAGCGCATTGTCAAAGCCCAACACTTCCTCTGGAGCTCAGCCAACACAACCGCAATAACATTTTATACATTTATCTCTCACAGAGAACACTGTTGCAAAACATCCCCTCCCCACCCCTCCCCTCCCCTCCCCTCCCCTCTCCTCTCCTCTCCTCTCCTCTCCTCTCCTCTCCTCTCCTCTCCTCTCCTCTCCTCTCCTCTCCTCTCCTCTCTCCTCACTCTCACTTACTTCTTCTTCTGTTGTTTCTAGGTGTTGTTAGCTCCATTCTTTTTTAAATTGGTAGCTACTCTGAACCCATGTTTGGGAACATGGAAAAATGACTTTTTTACTCTGACTTTCAGGCACATAGGGAGTGATGACATCAGTCGAGTGACAGCCAGTATCTAAAGCAACGTAGGTACCTGGCTCAATTATGCAAATCAGTTTATTATCTCATCCCACTGGGCAAAAATTGGTTGAATCAACGTTGTTTCCACGTCATTTCAACCAAAAAGATCTATACGATGAAGTTGAATCAACTTGGAAAACTGATTGAATTTTCAAAAAGTAATCAATGTCAGGGCATTTCGTCTTTTATTCACCCAACTTTGAACCTAAATTCAATGACATGGTAAATTGTTTTGTTGATTTCACCTTGAATTCACTATAGTTGACAACTCACCCAAATGTAAATCAAAACTAGACATTGAACTGATGTCTGTGCCCAGTGGGATCTTTCTTCTCGTACCGCTGCCCTGCCGTTCTACCACAGTATCAGTAGGCCAGACTCCTAGGCTATAGACTCAGGAAGCTGCTTCCTGTAGGCCCTGAGGGAGTATGGGAAGAGTAGTTTTCTAGTATAGTATAGTACAGTATAGTATACATATATGTATGTCTTAATTTGATCAACCTGTTGCAGGATAACTTTTCTGCAATGCAGGAAATGTAAAACTTGCAGTGTATTTGAGGTTTGAAACGCTTCTGAACTTTATAATTTCCACTGCAATTTCAGACTTGATTTTACCAACACCTACAAAAATGTCCACTAATTATAATCCACATAATCACATTTCCTGTTGCTGCAGAATTATTTTCCTGCTGGCTCAAATTAAGATCCTACATCTGTAGGAGGCCCAGAAGGACAACCAGTCAGAGAATATGAGCCGCTATTTCCGCAGCCCTCTGTGGCTCCTCTTCTCATCCAGCCAGTAGTTGTACTATGGGTCCTCAGCCACATTGTCTTCACTACTAATATCTCTTGCTCTCTATTGTGTTTCCTCTTTTTACCAAACCTGTGTGGGGAGCTGTTACCAGGCTGCTGCGATCGCATTGTGAAAAGGACACAAAAGAGAGAGGACTTCCGAGGTGTATGCTCCACATTGGTGTGACTGTCCTAGATAGATAGAACTCTGCTGTTGGCTGAGATGTGTACTGCTGGGGGGATTAGTACTTAGGATGTGTTTGCAGTGGTGATTTTATCAAAGGCTTTACTGTGTTTGTGAGTGTGTGTGTGTGTGTGTGTGTGTGTGTGTGTGTGTGTGTGTGTGTGTGTGTGTGTGTGTGTGTGTGTGTGTGTGTGTGTGTGTGTGTGTGTGTGTGTGTGTGTGTGTGTGTGTGTGTGTGTGTGTGTGTGTGTGAGTGTGTGTGTGTGTGTGTGTGTGTGTGTGTGTGTTTGCACTTGTTTGCCTACCTTACCAGGACCCCAATGTCCAACAATTCACCCGAATGTCTTGACAAGGTAGAAAAAAAGGACATTTTCATGTCCTATATTTATTCAATGCTATTTTAAACTTAAGGGTTAGGTTTAGGGTTTTCGGGTTAAGGTTAGGGTTAGAGTTAAGGTTAGGGTGAAGGTTAGGTGTAGAAATAGGTTTGGAGTTAGGGGTAAGGTTAAGAGTTAGGGGTAGGTTTAGGTTAAGAGTTAGGGATAGAGTTAGGTTAAGAGTTAGGGTTAGGTTAAGAGTTAAGGGTAGGGTTAGGTTAAGAGTTAGGGGTAGGGTTAGGGTTAGGATTAGGGTTAGGGTTAGGAGGTGTAGGGTTAGGTTAGGGGTTAGGGAAAGTAGGATTTTTAATCGTAAAACACATTATACTCAATTTTTTTAAAGTGTGTGTATGTGTGCGCATGCATGTGCGTAACAGGATCAGTTGTCCCTGTGCCTTCTCCCCTCATCACAACACAGCTGCTGTGCCTTCTTCCGTCTTCGGAACGGTCTATGTAAGTTATTAAAGAGCCAACACAATGGCTACACAAACGCATCAGTTCAGTGAAACAGGAAGCGGACTCTTATGTAACAGGTATGACTTCACAGGAAGCCAGGGGAACAAAGGCTCGGATGCACAGGACCCACAGATAAAGATCCACTGTGTGTCTGCTGCCTCCGAGTTACAATGACGCTTTGTTGCCATGATCAGGAAAGAGGGGACAAGCGCATGTATCATTTGTTCCCTTAGTTTACCTTGCGTGGGCTAGCAGCAGGCACACGGCCCATCTGATAAACGGCCAAAGCAGGGTCGACCCACACAACCTGAAGGGGGTAGGCTGGGAAGGGGAGGCGACCACTTTGGCTGGAGGGGATTTGTAACATAGGCTACAGGGTAAATCCATTTTGACAGCATCCCTTTTGATCTGAACCAAACTTTCCATACATGTTTGCCCATCCTTGTAGGCTGTCTCGCCGTTGTCGGTGATCAGGCCTACCACTGTTGCGTCATCTGCAAACTTAATGATGGTGTTGGAGTCGTGCCTGGCCTCGCAGTCATGGGTGAACAGGGAGTAGAGGAGGGGACTGAGCACGCACCCCTAAGGGGCTCCAGTGTTGAGGATCAGCGTGGCAGATGTGTTGCTACCTACCCTCACCAACTGGGGGTGGACCGTCAGGAAGTCCAGGATCCAGTTGCAGAGGGAGGTGTTTAGTCCCAGGGTACTATGGTGTTGAACGCTGAGCTGTAGTCAATGAATAGCATTCTCACGTTGTCACGCCCTGACCGTAGAGAGCGTTTTATGTCTCTATTTTGGTTTGGTCAGGGTGTGATTTGAGGTGGGCAGTCTATGTTCTATGTTCTATGATTTTCTATTTCTATGTGTTTGGCCGGGTGTGGTTCTCAATCAGAGGCAGCCGTCTATCGTTGTCTCTGATTGAGAACCATACTTAGGTACCCTTTTCCCCCACCTGTTTTGTGGGAAGTTAACTTTGACATTGTTCAGGGCACATAGCCCAAAGCCTCACGGTTTGGTTTTGTTCTTTGTTAGGTCGGCGTCATTTTTAATAAAGAGAAAATGCACGCGTACAATGCTGCACCTTGGTCCAGTCCTTCAGCCAGCCGTGACACACGTAGGTGTTCCTTTTTGTCCAGGTGGGAAAGGGCAGTGTGGAGTGCAATAGAGATTGCATCATCTTCTTTTTCACCAGGCAAGTCAGTTAAGAACACATTCTTACTTTCAATGACGGCCTGGGAACAGTGGGTTAACTGCCTGTTCAGGGGCCGAACAACAGATTTGTACCTTGTCACCTCGGGGGTTTGAACTTACAACCTTCCGATTACTAGTCCAATGCTCTAACCACTAGGCTACCCTGCCGTCCCTTCTGTGGATCTGTTTGGACGTTATGCAAATTGGAGCGGGAATAGGGGATAATGGTGTTGATGTGAACCATTACCAGCCTTTCAAAGCACTTCATGGCTACGGACGTGAGTGCTACGGGTCTATAGTCATTTAGGCAGGTTGCCTTAGTGTTCTTGGGCACAGGGACTATGGTGGCCTGCTTGAAACATGTTGTTATTACAGACTATATCAGGGACATATTGAAAATGTCAGTGAAGACACCTGCCAGTTGGTCAGCACATGCCCAGAGCACACATCCTGGTAATCCGTCTGGCACCGCAGCCTTGTGAATGTTGACCTGTTTAAGGTCTTACTCACATCGGCTACGGAGAGCGTGATCACACAGTCATCCGGAACAGCTGATGCTCTCATGCATGCCTTAGTATTGCTTGCCTTAAAGCGAGCATAGAATTAATTTAGCTTGTCTTGTAGGCTCGTGTGACTGGGCAGCTTGCGGCTGTGTTTCCCTTTGTAGTCTGTAATAGTTTGCAAGCCCTGCCACATAAGACAAACGTCACAGCTGGAGTAGTATGATTCAATCTTAGCCCTGTATTGATGCTTTGCCTGTTTGATGGTTCATCGGAGGGCATAGCAGGATTTCTTATAAGCTTCCGGGTTAGAGTCACGCACCTTGAAAGCAGAAGCTCTACTCTTTAGCTCAGTGAAAATGTTGCCTGTAATCCATGGCTTCTGGTTGGGGTATGTACGTACAGTCACTGTGGGGACGACGTCCTCGATGCACATATTGATAAAGCCAGTGACTGATGTATTGTACTCCTCAATGCCATAGGAAAAATCCTGGAACATGTTCCAGTCTGTGATAGCAAAACAGTCCTGTAGCTTAGCATCTGCTTCATCTGATCACTTTTTATAGACTGGAGTCACTGGTGCTTCCTGCTTTAATTTTTGGTTGTAAGCAGGAATCAGGAGGATGGAATTGTGGTCACATTTACCAAATGGAGGGCGAGGGAGAGCGCTGTACACATCTTTGTGTGGAGTACAGGTGATCTAGAATCTTTTTCCCTCTGTTTGCACGTTTAACATGTTGATAGAAATTAGGTAAAACTGATTTTAAGTTTCCCTGCATTAAAGTCTCTGGCCACTAGGAGCGCTGCCTTTGGGCTTCCTGTTTGCTTATTTCCTTATATAGCTGACTGAGTGCGGTCTTAGTGCCAGCATCCATCTGTGGTGGTAAATAAACAGCCACAAAAAGTATAGATGAAAACTCTCCTGGCAAATAGTGTGGTCTGCAGTTTATCATAAGATACTCTACTTCAGGCGAGCAAAATCTAGAGACTTCCTTAGATTTTGTGCACCAACTGTTGTTTACAAATATCCACAGACCACCCCCCTTGTCTTACTGGAGTGTACTGTTCTATCTAGCCGGTGCAGCGTATGTCCCGCTAGCTGAATATCCATGTCACCATTCAGCCACGATTCCGTGAAACATAAGATGTTACAGTTCTTGATGTCCCGTTGGTAAGATATTTGTGATCGTACCTCGTCTAATTTATTGTCCAATGATTGCACTTTGGCGAGTAATATTGACGGTAACGGCAGCTTTCCCACTCGCCTTCTGCGGATCCTTACGAGGCACCCTGCTCGGTGTCTTCTGTACCTGCATCTCTTCCTTTATCCAATTACTGGGATGTTGGCCTTGTCTGGTGTTCGGAGAATGTCTTGTGCGTCCTGCTTGTTGAAGAAAAAATCTTTGTCTTATCCGAGGTGAGTGATCGCTGTCCTGATATCCAGAAGCTCTTTGTCTTATCCGAGGTGAGTGATCGCTGTCCTGATATCCTTTTCTTCAGAAGCTCTTTGTCTTATCCGGAGGTGAGTGATCTGTCCTGATATCCAGAAGCTCTTTGTCTTATCCGAGGTGAGTGATCGCTGTCCTGATATCCAGAAGCTCTTTGTCTTATCCGAGGTGAGTGATCGCTGTCCTGATATCCAGAAGCTCTTTGTCTTATCCGAGGTGAGTGATCGCTGTCCTGATATCCAGAAGCTCTTTTTCCAGTAAGATATGGTGGTAGAAACATTGTGTACAAAATAAGTTACAAATAACACACAAAAAACACATGATAGCACAATTGGTTGGGCGCCTGTAAAACTGCTGCCATTTTTTCCGGCACCATCCATGTCTTAATTACTAGAAAAGATAAACGGTTGAGATTGATATCATTTAAAAGCTGATGAACAAACTATTTTATAATTTCATTAAAAAAGTTTTTTAATAACAATTTTTTAACCTTTTCATCATTTTTAAACCATTAACGTGTAAACTCTGATTTTTTTTCACATTCTCGTATGTTGCAGCTTAGACCATGATTGAAATCATCTGAGGTGTTTGTACCATCAGTTGAGACACAGCATGCAAACTCTTATTTCAATCATAGAAATAGAATTCATAGAATGAACTCAACCCTTCAGACCACTGAAATTAGGCTGGTACACCATTTACATTTCAATTGAATTGGCATTTCTACATTCAATTACTACCACAATCACAACCAATGGTGGGCACAACACAAAAACTACAGACAATGTAAAATAGTCTAAGCTGCAACATATGTGTATCTGATATTTAAAACGTTTTTACACGTTTTTAGATAATTGATGTATAAAGTTTAAAAAAAAAATAATTTAAAAAAAGAAAAAAAGAAATGAGTTTGACAACCCTGTTCATAAGCTTTTAAATTATATCAATCTCAACTGTTTATCTTTTACAGTGATGAAGACATGGATGTCTCATGGTATGGTGGGGTTTGCAAAATAGGTCAACTTTCAGCACCTTTATCTATTGAATGTTTTGGCATTCAGGTCTAAAAAGTCCCTTTCTGAGCACTTCTACAACCACAGGAGGTTGGTGGTGCTTTAATTAGGGAGAAGGGGCTCGTGGCTAGAGAGGAATGAGTGGAAAGGTTTCCATGTGTTTGGTTCCATTTGCTCGTTTGCAGACATTATGATAAGCCGTCCTCCCCTAAGCAGCCTCCACTGAACCTAACCCTGACCTTAACCACACTCGTAACCCTAATACCTAACCCTACATTAAGACCAAAAAGCACATTGTTGTTTTCATAAAGTTTTACAATGTAGCCAATTTGGACTTTGCAGCTGGCCTATCTAAGAGGAAATTGCTCAGTTCTGCAACCAGGACAATACTCATGAAAATAAACGTCAACCTGCCAAATATGTAAGAAAGATTTCATTCAAATCAAAAGAGATGCACAAGCATTTCGCTACACTCGCATTAACATCTGCTGACCATGTGTATGTGACCAATAAAATTTGATTTGAGGTTTGGTCAAAAAATGATGAATTATAATGGATTTACCCTACAATAAGGAGAACCTGGCATGAGGGCTGGATGTTAGGTAAACCTAGCTTTTGATAACACCACTTAAGAGGACTCATGGAGCAGCTGAACACACACACACACACAACACACATCTGCCTAGTCAGTTCCCGTTCATGTGGGATAGTTTTCTACTTGCTCTCTGATGAATGATCATCGGTTAGTTAGTATGCTTCCTTTTGGTTTTACCCCACAACATTGGAGTGTAATGGAATGGGTATAGAATGAAGCACAAGAGTGGGTACATTGTTAGGAAGCAGAATATCACAAGCTACAATGATCATCGCCATGCCAACAGCCCTTTTAAGACCCAACACACCTCGGTAACACAACTATACCACGAGAAGACTTCCCAGACGTTCCCTGAGCATAATACCACACTTCATCTTCTCCATCCTCAGATCCATGAGATCTCTGCCAGCAGCGACAGCGTGTGGGGCTATGGCACCTAGGAGAGGGCTAACTTGGCATGTCTCACCATGGGTCTAAGTCTGCTTTTAGACGTGAGTATCTTTAATGTGGATTCCTATGTACTCCCAGCGCTCCTGTCTTATGGCCTCATCCCCCCTGTTATAGTGGTGATTGTCTGTCTTTCTCACCACTGTTTAAATAACTGGGTCTGTGACGACAAATCTTCCTGAAGTCTCATAACATAACATGTCTAAAAATACCCCCAGCCCTGTTTGAGTGTGGGAGTGGCCATGGCGCAGACACAGAGAGAGAGAGAGAGAGATGCTTGGTTTCCAGAGAACACAGAGAGGTTTGTAAAGCCAGGACATGAGTAGGGGAGGGGAGGTGTTGTGTATGAGCAAGTGGTGGTCAGGTCAGGTCTGGAGCTGGAGCTGGCCGGAGGGCCGGCTGGCAGCATGTTTCCCTGGCCCGGGCATGTTTCCCTGCTGTGGCGCCGTGTATAGGATGTGGTGGGTCACGGTGAAATGCTTACGACACACATCCTTCAGCGCCCACCCTGTCGTCCAGGAGCATCGGATATTGGATTAGTGTGTTAATCTCTCCCTCACAGTTTTCTCACGTTCTATTTCCTGTGTCTTTCTCTCTCCTTAACCCATCCTTCGCTCCCTCTCTTTCGCTCTCTCTCTCTGTCTCTCTCTCCCTCACTCCATATCCCTGTCCCTCCTCCCTTTCTCATAGAGTGCAAAGGGAGATCAGTTTTATAAAGTTTAGTTAATGGAGGATTTCCTTCCTTTGTGGAAGAGAGACGATCAATAATGCCCTTCCTGTCTGACGGTCAGAGCATCTCTCTCTCTCTTTCGATCTCCTATATTCTTTATCATGCTCTCTCCATCTTTCTATCTTATTTTATCTTTCTCTCTACCCCCCCTCCCCCATCTCTCGCTCTATCCCATGGGAGAGGGGGGCCAGCTGGGAGAGAGGGGGCGCTCATCCGCCCACCCGCATGGCTCTTTCCTGCCCCCAGGGTGCTGGACACAGGAGCTCCCCATAGTGAGAGGAGGGGGGGAAAGAGCACCTGCTAGGCGACGATGCCCCAGACAAAGACACCTCTGTCCAGGCCGCACAATGGTGGCCAGGGTCCTTTCCCCCTGCCTGCCTACTCTGGCAGCCCCACAGCAAGCTGTCCTTACAGTCTGAGTGTATACTCCCCTCCACAGTTCCCACACAATGGCTGACTGTTGTTCCCAGGGTCCCCCATATTTGGCCCGAAAACCCCCTTTCTTCATGGCAGAGAAAAGGCTTATTACTGGTGGAGACTGTCATGTGAATGGTTGGTGGTGACCCCACGCAGTTTGGCTGGAGCCCGGGGCCGGCATGAGAGAGAGCTGATGGTCTGATTGACTGGCAGAGAGTCTCTCTCTGTTTCTCTGTTTGTCTCTCTGTCTGATCCCTCTGTCTCTCTGTTTCTCTATCTGTCTGACCCCTCTGTCTGACCCATCTGTCTCTCAGTTTGTCTCTCTGTCTGACCCCTCTGTCTTTCTGTTTCTCTGTCTGTCTCTCTGTCTGACCCCTCTGTCTGACCTCTCTGTCTCTCTGTCTAACCCCTCTGTCTTTCTGTTTCTCTGTTTGTCTCTCTGTCTGACTCCTCTGTCTGACCCCTCTGTCTCTCTGTCTGACCCCTCTGTCTATCTGTCACTCTGTCTGACCCGTCTAGCTCTCTGTCTGACCCCTCTGTGTCTCTGTCTGACCCCTCCGTACCTCTGTCTGACACCTCCGTCTCTCCATCTCTCTGTCAGACCCATCTGTCTCGATGTCTGCCCCCCCCCCTTGTTTGGATTCAAAGACTCTGCTGGGCAGAAGCAGCCCAGGGAACAGATTTCTGGCCACTGATTCTAGTTGTGAAGTGGTGGTGAAACTACTTATTGAGCAGCAGCTCCTAATAATGCATGAAGGAATTTCCACTCAGCTGAGGTCTGCCTCTCACTGGAGCTCCTGTTCAAGGTTTCATATGTGTGCCTGGATGCCTCCCACTCTATGCATTAGTGAATCTACATTAATCTCAGCTGACATGGTCCAGGAAGAGCGCTGAATGCACACACACACACGGACACGCGCATACACACACACACACACACACAAACGCACACACGCCCGGATGCACCCTCACACACACACAAATGCCCACACACACACACAGAGAGCCTGCTCAAATATTTAGACAGGATGTTTTTTTCAATGGGTAAAAGGAGGCAGGTCGCAGGTTAACCAGATCAAGATGAAAAACACATTCAGCAGGACAAACAGCACTGTCCATGCATAAAGACATACAGACATGTACAGATATTATTAGGATGGTCCACTGAGATAGAGGAAAGGTTGGGCAGCACAAAATACACCCAGAAAACAGGGAAGACCTAAAACAAATGTTTTAAGAACTTTTTAGTTCCAAAAGGGTTCTTTGGCTGTCCCCATAGGAGAACACTTTTTATTTCCAGGTAGAACCCTTTTGGGTTCCTTGTAGAACCCTCTGTGGAAACGGTTCTACATGGAACCAAAATGTGTTCTACCTGGAACCAAAAGGGTTCTACATGGATGTAACGGCTTTCTTCCAACTCCTCCTCTGACAAAGAGGTAGAACAAGGATCGGACCAAAATGCAACGTGGTTCGTTCGATACATCTTTAATGAAGAAGAACACGAACAATACAAAACAACAAACGTTGAAAACCGAAACAGCCCTGACTGGTGCAACAAACACAGAGACAGGAACAATCACCCACAAACACACAGTGAAACCCAGGCTACCTAAATATGGTTCCCAATCAGAGACAACGATAATCACCTGACTCTGATTGAGAACCGCCTCAGGCAGCCATAGACTAATCTATACACCCCACACAACCCCAAGACGAAACATACTACAAATAAACCCATGTCACACCCTGGCCTGACCCAATGAATGAAGATAACATAATAAATATAGACCAGGGCGTGACAATGGAACTTAAAAGGGTTCTTCAAATGGCTTTCCAATGGGGACAGCCGAAGAACCCTTTACGTTCGAAATAGCACCTTTTTCTCTAAGTGTAATCTCTGTACTCATGTGCTGAGGGACTAACATGTCTCCCTCTTTAAAACTCTATGGTATATATTCCATTCACAATAATCTACCCATAATAATGCATGCAGGCGAGGTAAATACCTAACACATGCAGGAAGTCCTATGTAGATCTCTATTGTACACCTGCATATCACATCATTGAACCCTGTCAGTCAATCAGTTGAGAGAAAGAGAGAGAGAGAGAGAGAGCGAGAGCGAGCAATTGTCTTCCGAATGACTTCTTATTAGCCTCTCTCTCTGCTTTCCCCATGCGGTGGGTGAAACTCTCCCCCTGCCTGCTCTAATGGCACCCCGATGAGGGCCAGCTGGAAATGAATAGCGAACGGATACAAGGAAGTGAACACTACATGGACATGCCAAATGATTGGCTTAAATTAGCAGAGGCGTATATACATTGCAATTGCTAATCGGGGGAGTGATTGTAAACAGCGTTTGATTTTGTCTGCTAATTATGCGCTTGCCAGGTTTCCTCCACCGGTGCCTCTGTGTCATTCATCTGACCCAGGAATGCCACAAGAGCATTAGTGAGGTCGGACACTGAAGTTGGGCGATTAGGTCTGGTTCACATTCAGAATTCCAATTAATCACAAAGGTGTTCGATGGGGTTGAGGTCAGGGCTCTGTGCAGGCCAGTTAAGTTCTTCCACACTGATCTCAACAAACCATTTCTGTATGGACCTCACTTTGTGCACTGGGGCATTGTCATGCTGAAACAAGAAAGGGCCTTCCCCAAACTGCTGCCACAAAGTTGGAAGCACAGAATCGTCTAGAATGTCATTGTACGCTGTAGCATTAAAGTTTCCCTTCTCTGGAACTAACTAAAAACATCCCGAGACCATTATCCTCCTCCACCAAACGTTATAGTTGCATTCGGGTAGGTAGTGTTTTCCTGGCATCTGGCAAACCCAGATTCATCCTTCGGACTGCCAGATGGTGAAGCATGATTCATCACTCCAGAGAACATGCTTCCACTGCTCCAGAGTCCAATGGCAGCGAGCTCTACACTCCTCCAGGTGACACTTGGCATTGTGCATGGTGACCTTAAGCTTATGTGAGCTTGTGTGCCCTAGCACTTTGCGGCTGAGCCATTGTTGCTCCTAGACGTTTCCATTTCACAATAACAGCACTTACAGTTGACCGGGGCAGCTCTAGCAAGGCATAAATTTGAAAGGTGGCATCCTATGGCGGTGCCACGTTGAAAGTCACTGAGATTTTCAGTAAGCCCATTCTACTGCCAATGTTTGTCTATGGAGATGGCATGGCTTTGTGCTTGATTTTATACACCTGTCAGCAACGGGTGTGGCTGAAATAGTCAAAACCACTAATTTGAATATATATATATATATATACAGTGTATATATATTTAGTGTATATATCATAAGGCTATATGTATTTTAAGATATAGGCCTATTGTAAATGTATTATTGTAGCGTCGTCATCTTTATTGCAAAAATAAATACAAATACAAACATAACTTTAAGCGACATATTTATTTGACAGAGGTAATAAACTGCCCATTGATCAGCACAAAAATTGATAAAACAGGACCATGTTGGCAAAACAAGTATTTCTGAGCTCATGTCAATATTACACAGGCAAACTAATGGTTACAGAAATCAGGAATACAGACAGGCTCTAAAGACCTCTATATATGAGTGAATGTGTCCAACACCTGTTGTTATGTTGGGCAAATACTGACAAAAAAAACATGTTTTTCTCAATGACATGTATTGCTAAAATAAAGTTTAAGGAAATACAGGCAGGCACCACAAAACAAAACAACTTGCTCAAGCATGATGGTTTTGTAAGTATAAAAGCAAAGCTTGCATTCACATAATCAAAAAAAATGTTTTAAATGGTAGTGGAATGGGATTAGTGTGGTGTGTGACGTATCAAATACATCAACTACATTAACTCCTCTAAGAGTATGAATTGCATGCACATTGTTTGAAGGACAATAGACCAACATAGCTACTGTAGTAGATGAAAGCTGTGTGCTGGAAAACCTTGTTAGAGCATGGGTGGAGTAGGCATTGTTGTGCTCGTGAATTTAATTTCTTTTTCGACTATGGGCCAATGCCTATGTAACGCTCGTCGGAAGAAGTGGACCAAGGTGCAGCGTGGTACATGTTCATGATTCTTTATTAAATCCAAACACCAAACAAAACAACCATCAAGTTCCGTAGGCTACGCAGAGCTAACAAAAAAAAAGAAACATCCCACAACCTAAGGTGGCAAAACAGGCTGCCTAAGTATGATTCCCAATCAGAGACAACGTTAGACAGCTGTCCCTGATTGAGAACCATACCCGGCCAAAACATAGAAACACAAAACATAGAAATAAAGAACATAGAATGCCCACCCAAATCACACCCTGACCAAACCAAATAGAGACTGGGTTAAGGAGGGTTTGGCCGGTAGGGAAATCCTTGTCTCCGGGCCAGGCGCAGTGCGCGCTAACCAAGGTTGCCAGATGCATGGTGTTTCCTCTGACACATTGGTGCGGCTGGCTTCCGGGTTGGATGCGCGCTGTGTTAAGAAGCAGTGCGGCTTAGTTGGGTTGTGTATCGGAGGACGCATGACTTTCAACCTTCGTCTCTCCTGAACCCGTACGATGAGACAAAAAAGTAGCCACTAAACAAATGGATACCATGAAATTGGGGAGAAAAAGGGGTAAAAAAAGGCTCTCTAATGTCAGGGCGTGACAGCCTACTTCTCACAGATTTTCTTTTTTATATACAGTATATATGTATATGAAAGAGAACATAATCACAGAACATAATCACTGTTTTCTCTATCTTTGGAGGAAGAAAGAAACACTACTTCCCTGATACGACTAGCTACATAAAACACTGGGACATGTAGAGAGTCCACCTAGAGTTTTCTTAGAGGGTCAGCATGTAACGTTTCCCTTTTAACGAGAGAATAAATAGTGTTTACCAATTTGGGCTTAGTTCTTTTTCCGTGCAGCAGCGTGGAGCGAGGGGTTGTGTGTGTGTGTGTGTGTGTGTGTGTGTGTGTGTGTGTGTGTGTGTGTGTGTGTGTGTGTGTGTGTGTGTGTGTGTGTGTGTGGAGGGTTGATCCAAGCGGTGAAATAACGTGATTGTGTTTATTTGTGGGCTGTGTGTGGGACACAGGAAGCCTCGGGGGCCTCTTGCTGTTTGTTATGGACTGAGCAGGAAGCTGTTAGCGGTCTCTGTCCTCCATAACTGCTGGGGATGGAGCCTTTGTGGAGACAGCCCAGTGCAGAGGCAGACACTGTTTTCTTCAAACACACCCAGCAAACACCAACCTCTTTTAACACTTCCATCTTCAGTACTGAAACACTCAATATGGTATGAATATACAAGCTCATATTGCAATTGCATTTCTATCCATACCATCATACCATCTTATTTTACCCCATATCAGTCTCACCCCCTCTTGCTTACTTCTCCTTCATTGCTTTGAACAGTATGTTGTAAAACACAAACGTCCATATTTTTTCACTTGCCTGAGGTTTCCCTTTAGTTTCCTTTAGTAATTTGACATTTTCACCACATCCAGTTTGGTTTTCTTGCTGGTGTCTTGGATCGGAGCAGCAGGGATTTTTGGGGGGAACCTTCTGCCCCCTGCTATGTCTCTCTTGTGTGGTTTCCTTACTGAGGGCCTCCAAAGCACATGGCTGTGGTCCCAGAAGGGGCGGGTTCTGGACCAGGACAAACACGGTCAGGCAAGAGCAGAGCAGCGGAGAAGAGGCCTCCCTCACTAGGCATAAACACCATGTAGCCACTCCAACACACAAAGAGATGTTTCATTGTGCAATTTGTACTATTCCCTTTTTAACCTTATCCTGTTGCTGAGACAGAGACAGAGACAGAGACAGAGAGAGACAGAGAGAGACAGAGAGAGACAGAGAGAGAGAGAGAGAGAGAGAGAGAGAGAGACAGAGACAGAGAGAGACAGAGAGAGACAGAGACAGAGAGAGACAGAGAGAGACAGAGAGAGACAGAGAGAGACAGAGAGAGAGAGAGAGACAGAGAGAGACAGAGAGAGAGACAGAGACAGAGAGAGAGAGAGAGAGAGAGAGAGAGAGAGAGAGAGAGAGACAGAGAGAGACAGAGAGAGAGACAGAGACAGAGAGAGAGAGAGAGAGAGAGAGAGAGAGAGAACTGTCCAAGCAGGTCATCTCCTCTTTAAGCCATCCAACCCTTTCAGTGGGAACACAAGCAGAGCCAAGACGTTTCCTCTGGCAATCCCTCTCTCCCACAGCTTATATGAGAAAAATATGACCATAAAACCTTTGATAATGAATAATTTCCGCAGTCAGAATCTGGTCCCTGCAGATCGTCTTATTTTACATGCAGCAGAACACTGTCCAGAATTCTAAAGTTCAGATCATGATGTTTTTTGGGGTGAGAGATATGATTGAAATGGATTTTGGAAAATAAAAGCCAGGAGGCCATGCAGTGCTGATTGGAGCCAAGCTGTTCTTCAGTCATTAAAGCCAGTTGTACATCCTCATGAGTGGGTCTGATAAGCACCAACGGTCTGTCTCTCTCTTCCTGGGGATAAGGATTGGAACATGTTTCACGGGTGATGTGGCAATCAGAAATAATTTTCCTCAGGTAATGGATTTACAGTGTCATAATGTAATTCCCTAGACTAGATCTATTAAACTGATTTCAAATGGACACATTTTCAGCAATGCCTACGGAGGAGGAGGTGGGGGAGAATGAGGGGGAGGATGCGAAAGGAGAGGAGGAGACAGCATTTACTTCCCAGCTAGCACATAACGCTCTGAGGACCACATGTTTCTTAGGTGGGAATTTCAGTACTTCAGCATAACGTTTTCTGCAGGTTTCCTCATGGTTTTCTTTGAAGTCATGTCCTCAAGAACATTAAGAAAACTTTCCATAAAAAAAACAAAAGAAAACATTGGTAACGTTCAAAGAACATTGGTAACATTCAAAGGTTAACCTCTTGAAACTCCCCATCCCGGATCCGGGATCGTGACTAAAGCCTCAGGCTCATTAGCATAACGCAACGTTAACGATTTCTGAAAATCGCAAATAAAATTAAAATAATGCGTTTGCTCTCAAGCTTAGCCTTTTCTTAACAACACTGTCATCTCAGATTTTCAAAATATGCTTTTGAACCATAGAAATTGACTAATTTGTGTAAGAGTATGCAAAGCTAGCAATGCATTTTGAATAACATGTAGCACGCAACATTTTCACAAAAACCAGATAACCAAATAAATAAAATCATTTACCTTTGAAGAGCTTCTGATGTTTTCAATGAGGAGACTCTCAGTTACACACCAAATGCGCAGTGTTTCCTGAAAGCGTCTGTGTGTAGGAGAAATCGTTCCGTTTTCTACATTGCGCCTGGCTACTGAAACGAACCGAAAATGCAGTCACCTACAACGTAAAACTTTTTCCGGATTAACTACATAATATCGACCGAAACATGGCAAACGTTGTTTGGAATCAGTCCTCAAGGTGTTTTTTCACATATCTCTTCATTGACATGCAGTTCGTGGAAGCTTGCTTTACTCTCTGTATTGTTTGGAAAAATACTGGCAGGTGACTTTTGCGCACCAATTTCGGCGCAGGACACCGGGCGGACACGTGGTAAATGTGGTCTCTTATGGTCAATCTTCCAATGATCTGCCTACAAATACGTCACAATGCTGCAGACACCTTGGGGAAACGACAGAAAGGGCAGACTCATTCCTCTTGCGTTCACAGCCATATAAGGAGATCATGACAAACAGAGCCTCAAAAATCCTTGTCATTTCCTGGATGCCATCTCATCTTGGTTTTGCCTGAAGCTCACGTTAAAGGGCACGCACAGAGAAGATCTTTGTATTTCTGGACACGTCAGAGTGTTTTCTTTCGAACAGTAGCAATTATATGCATAGTCGAGCATCTTTTTGTGACAAAATATCTTGTTTAAAACGGGAACGTTTTTCATCCAAAAATGAAATTGCGCCCCTAGAGTTCCAACAGGTTAAAAACATTTACATTCCATTCTCAGCAGTGGTGTAGTGGATGGTATATGCAGGAATATGTTGTATACCCACTTATTAACAGCCAGGATGTGTATCAAAGTAGTGTAGTAGAGGGATACACTGTATCAATTAATAAAGCTAATGGAACAGATTAGAATGTTTGCCTCCAAATGCTCAGTGCAGCAATGTGGACACGGCGGTAGGCCTAGAATGGTGCAACACAGTTCCAAAATGTGCACCCCACATGCGAGCGGTTTCATGGACAAAGATGGAAATATCTGTTAGAACTGTAGAGAGGGGAGATCTAAAGATGCAGTAATGATCATGGGTTGCTAATATGACTAGGATAATGCCTTTGGCTGCTAGACAATGATGAAATAGAAAGAAAACCAATAGAACAAGAGAATGCATTTCAGGAAGTCTGTAAAAAAAAGAACTGCCTCCACATTTCTATGGTGGAATTTGGCTATAGGCAACTTTGAGGCAAGGTAAGGCATGCCTTATAATGTGAAGTAAAATGTCCAGGTTTCAAGCTATTACGAAACAGGAAACAATATTCTGGTGGATGGAAAGGCTTTCTCAAAATGTTGTCAAATAAATGTTAACTAGCTACTAGCTAGTAGTCTATGCCTACCTGGCAGAATGATATCATGATTATTTATTTGCATCAATCCAGTGGAGATTTGTTTTGTAAACTCCATCTTATGTGCTACATAAAAAACACTAATCAAACAACAGTGCTAGGTACATGCTAACTTGAATTACTACACTAATTTCTTAGATTTTGCCCAAAACTCAAAAGTGATCTCCTGATGGATTTAAGCATTTTTGTGGACTTAGAACATCCAAGTTAGTTGTTTGTTTTGCAAAAAATGTGTGACTTTGAGAGTGAAAACCTGTGAATTTCTGACTCAAAGTTGACAGCCTCAAATATCTGTTACAATTGTAGGCCTACATGTACAGTACAGCTTGGGTTTACCTGACTGTGAAAAAACAATATTGGATTCATAATTGTAGGTCATTCAGAGTGTATGTCACTGTTTCTCTTTTTTAAAACGTTTTTATGTAGACTGGGCGCCTTCCCTTTGCTGTGCGGGCTGTTTGCGAAATTCTTGGCAAACTTAGAGTTTACCCACAACTCTAGGCACCATGTCACACCCTGACCATAGTTTGCTTTGTATGTTTCTATGTTTTGTTTGTTCAGGGTGTGATCTGAGTGGGCATTCTATGTTGGATGTCTTGTTTGTCTATTTCTATGTCTGGCCTGATATGGTTCTCAATCAGAGGCAGGTGTTAGTCATTGTCTCTGATTGGGAACCATATTTAGGTAGCCTGTTTGGTGTTGGGTTTTGTGGGTGATTGTTCCTGTCTCTATGTTTGCACCAGATAGGGCTGTTTTTGGGTTTTCACGTTTCTTGTTTTGTTAGTTTGTTCATGTGTAGAGTCTTTATTAAAGAACCATGAATAGAAACCACACTGCATTTTGGTCCGCCTCTCCTTCAAGTCAAGAAAACTGTTACAGAATCACCCACCACAACAGGACCAAGCGGCGTGGTAACGGGCAGCAGCAGGAGCAGCGAAATAAGGACTTTTGGACTTGGGAAGAAATCCTCGACGGGAGAGGACCCTGGGCAAAACCAGGGGAGTGTCGCATCCCCAAGGTGCAGCAGGAGAAGCGGCAGCAGGAGCAGCGCGAGGAGGAATGGACATGGGAGGATGAATTGGACGGAAAAGGACCCTGGGCACAGCCTGGAGAATATCGCCACCCCAAAGAAGAGCTGGAGGCGATGAAGGCGGAGAGGCGCTGGTATGAGGAGGCAGCACGGCGGCGTGGATGGAAGCCCGAGAGTCACCCCCAAAAATGTATTGGGGGGGCACACAGGAAGTGTGGCAAAGCCAGGTAGGAGACCTGCGCTTACCGGGGGGCGAGAGAGACCGGGCAGGCACCGTGTTATGCTGTGGAGCGCACGGTGTCCCCAGTGCGGGTGCATAGCCCGGTGCGGTACATACCAGCTCCGCGTATCGGCCGGGCTAGATTGAGCATCGAGCCAAATGCCATGAAGCCGGCTCTACGCATCTGGTCCCCGGTGCGTCTCCTTGGGCCGGCTTACATGGCACCAGCCAAGCGCACGGTGTCCCGGTTTCGCCTGCATAGCCCAGTGCAGGCTATTCCACCTCGCGGCACTGGCAGGGCGACCAGGAGCATTCAACTGGGTAAGATTGGGCAGGCTCGGTGCTCAAGAGCTCCAGTGCGCCTGCACAGTCCGGACTATCCAGTACCACCTCCACACACCAGCCCTCCGGTGGCAGCTCCCTGCACCAGGCTTCCTGTGTGTATCCTCGGCCCAGTACCACCAGTGCCAGCACCACGCATCAGGCCTACAGTGCGCCTCGCCTCTCCAGCGCTGCCGAAGCCTTCCTCCTCTCCAGTGCTGCTGTAGTCTCCCGCCTGTCCGGCGCTGCTAGAGCCTTCCTCCTCTCCAGCGCAGCCGGAGTCTCCCGCCTGTTTGGTGCTGGCAGAGCTCCCGCCCCTCAGTCCAGAGGCGCTAGAGCCCCTCATTCCAGAGGCGCCAGAGCTACTCAGTCCAGCGCTGCCAGAGCCTTCCTCTCCAGCATTGTCGGAGCTTCCCGTCTGCCCAGCGCCATCTGAGCTTCCCGTCTGCCCAGCGCCATCTGAGCTACCCGTCTGCCCAGTGCCATCTGAGCTACCCGTCTGCCCAGCGCCGCCTGAGTCACCCGTCTGCCCAGCGCCGCCAGTGCCGCCAGTCTGCAAGGAGCCGCCAGTGCCGCCAGTCTGCAAGGAGCCGCCAGTGCCGCCAGTCAGCCCAGAGGCGCCAGAGCCCCGCATCCCAGAGGCGCCAGAGCCCCGCATCCCAGAGGCGCCAGAGCCCCGCATCCCAGAGGCGCCAGAGCCCCGCATCCCAGAGGCGCCAGAGCCCCGCATCCCAGAGGCGCCAGAGCCCCGCATCCCAGAGGCGCCAGAGGCGCCAGAGCTTCCACCCCGCTGTCCCGAGCTGTCGCCCCTCTGTCTAGTGGGGTCATTTAGTAGGGTCGCCGTGGTTAGGAGGCCACGGAAGCAGACAATGGGGCGGACTAAGACTATGGTGAAGTGGGGGCCACTTCCAGCACCAGAGCCGCCACCGCGGACAGATGCCCACCCAGACCCTCCCCAATAGGTTTTGTGGCCGGAGTCCGCACCTTGGGGGTGGGGGGGGTACTGTCACACCCTGACCATAGTTTGCTTTGTATGTTTCTATGTTTTGTTTGGTCAGGGTGTGATCTGAGTGGGCATTCTATGTTGGATGTCTTGTTTGTCTATTTCTATGTCTGGCCTGATATGGTTCTCAATCAGAGGCAGGTGTTAGTCATTGTCTCTGATTGGGAACCATATTTAGGTAGCCTGTTTGGTGTTGGGTTTTGTGGGTGATTGTTCCTGTCTCTGTGTTTGCACCAGATAGGGCTGTTTTGGGTTTTCACGTTTCTTGTTTTGTTAGTTTGTTCATGTGTAGAGTCTTTATTAAAGAACCATGAATAGAAACCATGCTGCAATTTGGTCCGCCTCTCCTTCAAGTCAAGAAAACCGTTACACACCACTAGTTCTCAGTGTCAACTAAACTCCTTCTATCCTCTATCTTGTTAATTGGTCCATTTCACATTCTCTTTATTTACTAAAATGTGCTTCTTAAATAAAAAAGAACTCGACTCTAAAGTAAAGAAACAACTAAAACATAACGTTGGCAACTGCGTGTTATGGCAAATACTAGATCGAGAAACAGAGAAACAAACACAGCGAAACCATGGACCAAGTAGCTGCTGACTCGACTAAAGTGAGTATGGAGATCCAACTAATAGACATTTGCACTGGCAATGAGAAACTGTGTAAGCAGCTGAAGAAAATATTTGATGATATCCAAAAAATCTTAACTGATATGACCGAACTGGGCAAACGTGTGGAGGCCAAAACCAGGTAAACCTTGGAGATAATCGCAGGGGAAAAGCTCCAGAACACCATGGCTGAACATTAAATACATCATTACGGGGCTTACTGAAAGATTAAAGCAGGATGGAGGACTTTAATCGCCGCTCAAATTTTTGTTTTGAAATTTCTTCGAAAGCTGTGGAACAACCAGAATGGAAGAATTCCTGGAAAAGGTAATACCACAACTACTGGGCCAGGAGAACTTCACACGGGCACCCACAATTGAACAAGCACATCGAACAGGTGGCCCGAGGGGGGGACACGAGCAACAAACCAAGAGGCATCATCGCAGGGGACAAAGAAAATGGGAAAAACAAATCCCGTTCTCTCTGGTGTACCCAGCACAACTACGGGTCAAACGGAAGGAAATAGATATCACGCTGAAATCAGCAAAAGAAGCTACCCGATTCCTGGACATCCTGGACAAGGAGAATGATGGAAATTGCAATGAATGAACTTTATAGACTACAGGACAGGACAGCCTCTCAACAGACGATGTACGCCAGATGTGGCACTGGACTATTGAACTGGGCGAAGGAAAATAGGTCAACGATGGACTACTAGGGAAGAGCCAGGTAGAAAGTAACACTCGTTGAAAGTTACACAATTATTTTCTGTGGTAAAACAGAAGCTACTTAGGTTTTTAAAAGTGGTATCAATGTGGGCAACATGATATCATCACGCGTCAATTATCATTTTATTTTTTATTATCCTATAGAAAGTACAATGAATAATGAATTGGTTGAATGAAAGTTGAAGAAATATGGGCAACTGCTGAGTTTATAAAAGAGAGAGATAAAGTGGCAGGCTATGTGGGAGAAGCCCGCCTAAAAGAGAGTGACAAACCAGCAGGCTATGTGGGAGAAGCCCACCTAAAAGAGAGTGACAAACGAGCAGGCTATGTGGGAGAAGCCCACCTAAAAGAGAGTGACAAACGAGCAGGCTATGTGGGAGAAGCCCACCTAAAAGAGAGTGACAAACGAGCAGGCTATGTGGGAGAAGCCCACCTAAAAGAGAGTGACAAACCAGCAGGCTATGTGGGAGAAGCCCACCTAAAGAGTGACAAACCAGCAGGCTATGTGGGAGAAGCCCACCTAAAAGAGAGTGACAAACGAGCAGGCTATGTGGGAGAAGCCCACCTAAAAGAGAGTGACAAACGAGCAGGCTATGTGGGAGAAGCCCACCTAAAAGAGAGTGACAAACGAGCAGGCTATGTGGGAGAAGCCAACCTAAAAGAGAGTGACAAACTAGCAGGCTATGTGGGAGAAGCCAACCTAAAAGATTGTGACAAACTAGCAGGCTATGTGGGAGAAGCCCACCTAAAAGAGAGTGACAAACCAGCAGGCTATTATGTGGGAGAAGCCAACCTGAAAGAGAGAGATTACGCACCTTTCAATAATTATTTCCAGCTATTTGTTGAAAAATTATACTGAAATTATTTAGTTTATTGAATCCCATGGTGGAATTTACAAGAAATGTAGCTAGGCCAACTGAACATGTAGCCGATAAATGCTGAAAAATGTGAATTAATGGACACACTCACTTAGTATGGAATAAAATCCCATTCAAAAGTCGAATGAGTGCGAGATGGCACACGGGAGCAAGATGAAACATTGCGTGAGCAAACACTCATGCCCTGTATACATTGTGATGTATTTCATTACACCAGTCATCTTCATTGAGTCTTGCCTCACAACTGAACTGACAAGTGTAGTGTTCGTAATGCAAGGTCGAGGAGAGCCTTTCTCTCATCAGAGATCACTTTTACTTTGGGAGATTTCAAAATATGACCTTTTCATACAAGACAAGGTAAATACACAAAAAATGAAGAACGACAACATGGACTGACCAGGTGAATCCAGGTGAAAGCTATGATCCCTGATTGATTTCAGTTGTTAAATCCACTTCAATCAGTGTAGATGAAGGGGAGGAGACAGGTTAAAGAAGGATTTTAAAACCTTGAGACAACTGAGACATGGATTGTGTATGTGTGCAGTGGTGGGAAAAGTTTACTTGAGTAAAAGTAAAGATACCATAATAGAAAATGACTCGAAGAAAAGTGACCCAGTAAAATTCTATTTGAGTAAAAGTCTAAAAGTATTTTGTTTAAAAAATACTTAAGTATCAAAAGTAAAAGTATAAATACTTTCAAATGTCTTATAATAAGCAAACCAGAAGGCACCATTTTCTTGTTTTTTAAATTTACGGATAGCCAGGGGCACACTCCAACATTCAGACATTATTTACAAACTGAAGCCTGTGTGTTTAGTGAGTCCACCAGATCAGCGGCAGTAGGGATGACCATGGATGTTCTGTTGATAAGTGCGTGGATTGGACCATTTTCCTATCCTGCTAAGCAATCAAAATTTAATACTAGTACTTTTGGGTGTCAAGGTAAATGTATGGAGTACAAAATATAATATTTTCTTAAAGAATGTAGTAAAGTAAAAGAAGTCAAATATATAAATAGTAAAGTACAGATACTCCCAAAAATGACTTAAGTAGTACTTTAAAGTATTTACACTACTGTATGTGTGCCACACAGGAGGTTGGTGGCACATTGATTGGGGAGGACGGGCTTGTGTTAATGACTGGAGCGGAATGAGTGGAATGGTATCAAATACATCAAACACATGGTTTCCATGGTTTCCAGGTGTTTGATGCCATTCCATTTGCTCCGTTCTGGACATTATTATGAGCCATCCTCCCCTCAGCAGCCTCCTGTGGTGTGCCATTCAGAGGGTGAATGAGCAAAACAAAGGATTTAAGAGCCTTTGAACGGGGTATGGTAGTAGATGCCAGACCCACCGGTTTGCATCAAGAACTGAAATGCAGCTGGGTTTTTCCACACTAAACAGTTTCCTGTGTGTAACAAGAATGGTCTGCCGCCCAAAGGGACATCTTGCCAACTTGACACAACTGTGGGAAGCATTGAAGTCAACACGGGCCAGCATTCTTGTGAAACACTTTTGACACCTTGTATATTCCATGTCCCAACGAATTGAGGCTGTTTTGTTAAAAACCTGTTAAGGCTCGGGACAATACTGCCCCCTTTGGAGGAATTTCGTGCCCATAGTAAACAGAAAAAAAATCTGTCCAAAATTGCCAATATACGCATATAATAATAATTATTGAATAGAAAACACTCTAAAGCTTCTAAAACCGTTCAAATTATGTCTGTATGTATAGCAGAACTCACAGGGCAGCCAATCTCCCAAACTATTTCTCTCATCAGGAAAGTTGGGCCAACTTTGACGTCATCGACCCCACCCTTCCCAACCAGCTATGGATCTGGGAACAGTTTCTAGGTCTTCGGCGGGATGTCTTCTTTCAAGAGAGCGTGTAATTGAGCAAATCCCGCAAGCTTTGACCCTTTGGCAGGCAAAATACTGAAGTGTCGCGAGAAAATAGATGCAATTGTACACAGTCATTCCTTTGTTCCAGATCGTCTGAGAGGAGTTGCGTTTCTCCGGTCGAATCGCCAATTGTTTTGTACGTTAATAACATCCTAAAGCTTGATTCTGCACTTAGTTTGACCAGTTTAGTCGACATATAATATGTAATTTTGAAGTTTTGATGTGCAACCCCTCGAGACCAGAGGAAATTTTGTCTGCATTTCAGCCGGAATTTGTGGCGTTTGCTAATACAAAGACACACGACTTGAAACCAAACGCTGTTTTGGGTAAGTATGACTCCTTCCACTACATTCTTATCGAAGACCATCAAAGGTAAGGGAATATTTATGTTGTAATTTTGTGTTTCTGTTGACTCCAACATAGCGGAGAAATATTGCTTACGTCTGAGCGCCGTCTCAGATTATTGAATAGTGAGCGATTTCTGTAACGTGAAAAAGAAATGTGACAAAGCGATTGCATTAAGAAGCAGTGTATCTTTCTAACTATATGTAGAACATGTATATTTAGTCAAAGTTTATGATGTGTATTGCTGTTATCTGGTGTTATCTGGCGGAGTTATCTATAATTTCTCTGGACATTTGTGTAGCATTTTTTGAACATGGCTCAATGTAAACGGAGATTTATGGATATAAATTGCATATTATTGAAAAAAACATAAATGTACTGTGTAACTGATGAAGATTTTCAAAAGGTTAGTGAATTATTTTTCTTTTAATCCTGCGTTTGTGATTGCATCTTTTGTTTGACAAAATGGCTACATATCGTCTGTGTCTTTGTGGTGGTTTGATATACATATGTGCTATGTTTTTGCTGTAAAACATTTTAGAAATCTGACTCGCTGGGTAGATGAACAAGGTGTTTATCTTTCATTTGAGCTATTGGACTTGTTAATGTGTGGAGGTTAAATATTTCTAAGAATATTTTTGCATTCTGTGCGCCACTTTTTGAGTTGAGGGGGTGTGGGGGGGTGCCCTTGGGGAACTTGTAGCGTGAACACGTTAAGTTACTTTTTCTTCAATTTGTTTTTCTAACTTTATAGCAAGTCAAGTTAGCTTGCACTGCAGAACAGCTAGCTAGCTAGCTAAAAGCTAGGCTAGGTTGAAGATACCTAGCTATCAACCTCCACATAATAATTATCATTAAAAAAAACTTAACAGGCAATGTGTATTATTTAACATTACTATTAAAATAGTACTCACTTATAGGACTGGGTAATTGTAAAGCCATCACGAAAACCAAGTATTTTAATCTTCTTCTGTGGCTTGGTAACTTCCTTTTCTTCGACACGACTGGCCACAGAAGAAGATGAAAATGGAGCCTTCATCCGCAAGGGAGCATTGAGATTCAACTCCAGGATGTACGTCCCTATTGAAATGCGACGCAACGTTGTGGACGTCCCCATTGAAATGTGGCACAACATCTGGCGCAATGTAATGGAGTGATTATGGGTAATGTGAACAAGGCTTGAGTTAAGAGAGAAGAAATATGGGCTGCAGTCCAAACACATTATTTTACCCCCTCAGCCCTTGCACTAGCCACTTTCCCTCTGTGGAATCCCAGTCCAAACACATTATTTTACCCCCTCAGCCCTGCACTAGCCACTTTCCCTCTGGGGAATCCCAGTCCAAACACATTATTTTACCCCCTCAGCCCTGCACTAGCCACTTTCCCTCTGTGGAATCCCAGTCCAAACACATTATTTTACCCCCTCAGCCCTGCACTAGCCACTTTCCCTCTGTGGAATCCCAGTCCAAACACATTATTTTACCCCTCAGCCCTGCACTAGCCACTTTCCCTCTGTGGAATCCCAGTCCAAACACATTATTTTACCCCCTCAGCCCTGCACTAGCCACTTTCCCTCTGTGGAATCCCAGTCCAAACACATTATTTTGTGGAATCCCAGTCCAAACACATTCCCCCTCAGCCCTGCACTAGCCACTTTCCCTCTGTGGAATCCCAGTCCAAACACATTATTTTACCCCCTCAGCCCTGCACTAGCCACTTTCCCTCTGTGGAATCCCAGTCCAAACACATGATTTTACCCCCTCAGCCCTGCACTAGCCACTTTCCCTCTGGGGAATCCCAGTCCAAACACATTATTTTACCCCCTCAGCCCTGCACTAGCCACTTTCCCTCTGGGGAATCCCAGTCCAAACACATTATTTTACCCCTCAGCCCTGCACTAGCCACTTTCCCTCTGGGGAATCCCAGTCCAAACACATGATTTTTACCCCCTCAGCCCTGCACTAGCCACTTTCCCTCTGGGGAATCCCAGTCCAAACACATGAATTTACCCAGTCCAAACACATTATTTTTACCCCCTCAGCCCTGCACTAGCCACTTTCCCTCTGGGGAATCCCAGTCCAAACACATTATTTTACCCCCTCAGCCCTGCACTAGCCACTTTCCCTCTGGGGAATCCCAGTCCAAACACATGATTTTACCCCCTCAGAAATCCCAGTCCAAACACATCCCCTCAGCCCTGCAGTCCCTCAAAGTCCACACATTATTTTACCCCCTCAGCCCTGCACTAGCCACTTTCCCTCTGGGGAATCCCAGTCCAAACACATTATTTTACCCCCTCAGCCCTGCACTAGCCACTTTCCCTCTGGGGAATCCCAGTCCAAACACATTATTTTACCCCCTCAGCCCTGCACTAGCCACTTTCCCTCTGGGGAATCCCAGTCCAAAGTCCAAACATTATTTTACCCCTCAGCCCTGCACTAGCCACTTTCCCTCTGGGGAATCCCAGTCCAAACACATTATTTTACCCCCTCAGCCCTGCACTAGCCACTTTCCCTCTGGGGAATCCCAGTCCAAACACATTTTTATTTTTTCCCCTCAGCCCTGCACTAGCCACTTTCCCTCTGGGGAATCCCAGTCCAAACACATGATTTTTACCCCCTCAGCCCTGCACTAGCCACTTTCCCTCTGGGGAATCCCAGTCCAAACACATGATTTTTACCCCCTCAGCCCTGCACTAGCCACTTTCCCTCTGGGGAATCCCAGTCCAAACACATGATTTTACCCCCTCAAACACTAGCCACTTTCCCTCTGGGGAATCCCAGCCCACATGCCCTGCACTAGCCACTTTCCCTCTGGGGAATCCCAGTCCAAACACATGATTTTTACCCCCTCAGCCCTGCACTAGCCACTTTCCCTCTGGGGAATCCCAGTCCAAACACATGATTTTTACCCCCTCAGCCCTGCACTAGCCACTTTCCCTCTGGGGAATCCCAGTCCAAACACATGATTTTTACCCCCTCAGCCCTGCACTAGCCACTTTCCCTCTGGGAATCCCAGTCCAAACACATGATTTTTACCCCCTCAGCCCTGCACTAGCCACTTTCCCTCTGGGGAATCCCAGTCCAAACACATGATTTTTACCCCCTCAGCCCTGCACTAGCCACTTTCCCTCTGGGGAATCCCAGTCCAAACACATGATTTTTACCCCCTCAGCCCTGCACTAGCCACTTTCCCTCTGGGGAATCCCAGTCCAAACACATGATTTTTACCCCCTCAGCCCTGCACTAGCCACTTTCCCTCTGGGGAATCCCAGTCCAAACACATGATTTTACCCCCAGCCCTGCACTAGCCACTTTCCCTCTGGGGAATCCCAGTCCAAACACATGATTTTAACCCCTCAGCCCTGCACTAGCCACTTTCCCTCTGGGGAATCCCAGTCCAAACACATGATTTTTACCCCCTCAGCCCTGCACTAGCCACTTTCCCTCTGGGGAATCCCAGTCCAAACACATGATTTTTACCCCCTCAGCCCTGCACTACTTTCCCTCTGGGGAATCCCAGTCCCCCCTCTGCCACTTTCCCTCTGGGAATCCCAGTCCAAACACATGATTTTTACCCCCTCAGCCCTGCACTGCCACTTTCCCTCTGGGGAATCCCAGTCCAAACACATGATTTTACCCCCTCAGCCCTGCACTAGCCACTTTCCCTCTGGGGAATCCCAGTCCAAACACATGATTTTACCCCCTCAGCCCTGCACTAGCCACTTTCCCTCTGGGGAATCCCAGTCCAAACACATGATTTTTACCCCCTCAGCCCTGCACTAGCCACTTTCCCTCTGGGGAATCCCAGTCCAAACACATTATTTTACCCCCTCAGCCCTGCACTAGCCACTTTCCCTCTGGGGAATCCCAGTCCAAACACATTATTTTTACCCCCTCAGCCCTGCACTAGCCACTTTCCCTCTGGGGAATCCCAGTCCAAACACATGATTTTTACCCCCTCAGCCCTTGCACTAGCCACTTTCCCTCTGGGGAATCCCAGTCCAAACACATGATTTTACCCCCTCAGCCCTGCACTAGCCACTTTCCCTCTGGGGAATCCCAGTCCAAACACATGATTTTTACCAGCCCCCCCTCAGCCTGCACTAGCCACTTTCCCTCTGGGGAATCCCAGCCAAACACATTTTTTACCCCCAGCCCTCTGCACTAGCCACTTTCCCTCTGGGGAATCCCAGTCCAAACACATGATTTTTACATTAGCCACTTTCCCTCTGGGGAATCCCAGTCCCACATCCCCCTCAGCCCTGCACTAGCCACTTTCCCTCTGGGGAATCCCAGTCCAAACACATTATTTTACCCCCTCAGCCCTGCACTAGCCACTTTCCCTCTGGGGAATCCCAGTCCAAACACATGATTTTACCCCCTCAGCCCTGCACTAGCCACTTTCCCTCTGGGGAATCCCAGTCCAAACACATTTTTACCCCCTCAGCCCTGCACTAGCCACTTTCCCTCTGGGGAATCCCAGTCCAAACACATGATTTTTACCCCCTCAGCCCTGCACTAGCCACTTTCCCTCTTCCCAGTCCAAACACATGATTTTTACCCCCTCAGCCCTGCAATCCCTCTGGGTCCAAAACACATTATTTTACCCCCTCAGCCCTGCACTAGCCACTTTCCCTCTGGGGAATCCCAGTCCAAACACATTATTTTACCCCCTCAGCCCTGCACTAGCCACTTTCCCTCTGGGGAATCCCAGTCCAAACACATGATTTTACCCCTCATGCACTAGCCACTTTCCCTCTGGGGAATCCCAGTCCAAACACATGATTTTTACCCCCTCAGCCCTGCACTAGCCACTTTCCCTCTGGGAATCCCAGTCCAAACACATGATTTTTACCCCCTCAGCCCTGCACTAGCCACTTTCCCTCTGGGGAATCCCAGTCCAAACACATGATTTTTACCCCCTCAGCCCTGCACTAGCCACTTTCCCTCTGGGGAATCCCAGTCCAAACACATTATTTTACCCCCTCAGCCCTGCACTAGCCACTTTCCCTCTGGGGAATCCCAGTCCAAACACATTATTTTACCCCCTCAGCCCTGCACTAGCCACTTTCCCTCTGGGGAATCCCAGTCCAAACACATGCACTAGCCACTTTCCCTCTGGGGAATCCCAGTCCAAACACATGATTTTTACCCCCTCAGCCCTGCACTAGCCACTTTCCCTCTGGGGAATCCCAGTCCAAACACATGATTTTTACCCCCTCAGCCCTGCACTAGCCACTTTCCCTCTGGGGAATCCCAGTCCAAACACATTATTTTACCCCCTCAGCCCTGCACTAGCCACTTTCCCTCTGGGGAATCCCAGTCCAAACACATTATTTTTACCCCCTCAGCCCTGCACTAGCCACTTTCCCTCTGGGGAATCAGTCCAAACACATGATTTTTACCCCCTCAGCCCTGCACTCCACTTTCCCTCTGGGGAATCCCAGTCCAAACACATTATTTTACCCCCTCAGCCCTGCACTAGCCACTTTCCCTCCCAGTCCAAACACATGATTTTTACCCCCTCAGCCCTGCAAGCCACTTTCCCTGGGGAATCCCAGTCCAAACACATTATTTTACCCCCTCAGCCCTGCACTAGCCACTTTCCCTCTGGGGAATCCCAGTCCAAACACATTATTTTACCCCCTCAGCCCTGCACTAGCCACTTTCCCTCTGGGGAATCCCAGTCCAAACACATTATTTTACCCCCTCAGCCCTGCACTAGCCACTTTCCCTCTGGGGAATCCCAGTCCAAACACATGATTTTTACCCCCTCAGCCCTGCACTAGCCACTTTCCCTCTGGGAATCCCAGTCCAAACACATTATTTTACCCCCTCAGCCCTGCACTAGCCACTTTCCCTCTGGGGAATCCCAGTCCAAACACATGATTTTTACCCCTCAGCCCTGCACTAGCCACTTTCCCTCTGGGGAATCCCAGTCCAAACACATGATTTTTACCCCCTCAGCCCTGCACTAGCCACTTTCCCTCTGGGAATCCCAGTCCAAACACATGATTTTTACCCCCTCAGCCCTGCACTAGCCACTTTCCCTCTGGGGAATCCCAGTCCAAACACATTATTTTACCCCCTCAGCCCTGCACTAGCCACTTTCCCTCTGGGGAATCCCAGTCCAAACACATGATTTTTACCCCCTCAGCCCTGCACTAGCCACTTTCCCTCTGGGGAATCCCAGTCCAAACACATTATTTTACCCCCTCAGCCCTGCACTAGCCACTTTCCCTCTGGGGAATCCCAGTCAAAACCGGACGCAGTTTGATTGCCATCTTATGTGGAGGTCCAATTCACAAACGTTGCCCCCTCGGCCATCGATTTAGCTTGAGGGAGCGAGTGAAGAACTTTGATCACTTGTGGGGTTGATATGACTCACAATTCAATGCAAACTGCAAAATTATGACACTAGCATGCTAAAAAATATACATTCAGTACGAGTCAAAAGTTTGGACACCTACTCATGCAAAGGTTTTTCTTTATCTTTACAATTTTCTACATTGTAGAATAATAGTGAAGACATTAAAACTATGAAATAACCCATATGGAATCATGTAGTAACCAAAAAAGTGTTAAACAGATTCTTCAAAGTAGCCACCCTTTGCCTTGATGACAGCTTTGCACACTCTTGGCATTTTTCCATGAATTGACTTCGAGGCAAACATTATTTTTTATATCACTCACAGCTGAAGTTTGTTACGTTTTATACAAGATTGTGTCACATGCACATGCAGAAGGAAAAACAATGGTAATCAGTCACGCTCTTGTCTGGGACCTGCTTGTTCTTATTATAGCTCAGTGATCTCATCTCACACAGTCTCAGGTGAGTTTAATTTGTGTTTGTGGCCAAATGATCACAACTGTTTGTGGCTACACAAGCATGCATTGTTTTTCCTAGCTAGTTGAGTGACTTGATAATGGTAATCGAGCAAGCTAACGTTAATAGCAGCTGTTCACATAAGTCAACTAAATTCTTTAGCTAGCATTTGAAGCTAGCTAACATTACTGTACCGATAAGCTTGCTAGTTGATATCTAGCCAATATTAGTAAGGGTTTGTGTGTCTCTGTGAAAAAGATAGCTGACATAGCCAATTAACTAGCTAGCTAAAGCTACTGTAATGCTACTGTACTGGTGGGTTTGCTACTTGCTATTGTGTATCTCTGTGAAAAAGATAGCTAGCTAACCATTAATACACATCCTATTTACTTGGCTACTAGCTAGTCATGTGGTGATGTTTTACTTGATAGCTACTTGAATTGAGTGTGTGTGTTTGTCTACAACTTGTAGGCTTGTTTACGCGCTGCTGTGCGGTTTGTTAATAACCTTACTTTGCTACCTGCCAACTTTACGGTTATACATTTTTATTACCGTTTTATATTTTTATTTTTTCCTTGGCTCAACTTTTTTTGTTCAGCTTTTTCACCCCGGACGCTTTATCTGGACGTGGTTCTTCAGGATCTTCACCAACCAAAGCTAAGTAGTAACATTAACATTATGCCTTCTAATTGCAGTTGCTGTACTCATAATATACAGGAGAACGATCGCCTTATGGCGAGGATAGCTATGCTGCAAGCCCAGCTTCAGATGCAATCGTTAGGGAAGGGTAATTTAAGTGTAAGATAGGATGAAACAGCGGCTGTGCCACCAATAAGTACAGATAGTAGTATAAATCCCCTCCCACAGTCCCTGCAGCCAAACAATTTTGTCATGGCTTCTGGAAGGAAATGCTGTAGGAATGCTCAACCGGTGTCGTTCATTCAACCGACAAAAGCTTTCAACCGGTTCTCCCCATTAAGCAACGGGTCGCAGTCAGAGGCCAAGCCTTCTCTGGTCTCTCCTTCTCCCATTACGGGGTCTGAGATGCCGAAGCCTCCCACCATTAGCTCTGACAAATTGAAAACCCTAGTCACTGTCGTCTCCATTACCTGCAGTATTGACTTAAAACGAATCATCCAGCGATCATACACTGTTTACCAGGGGGCAGGGCTACCGACGTTAAGGCTAATCTGAAGATGGTGCTGGCTAAAGCTAAAACTGGCGAGTGTAGAGAGTATAGGGATATTGTTATCCACGTCGGCAGCAACAATGTTAGGATGAAACAGTCAGAGGTCACCAAGCGCAACATTGTGTGTATTGTATCGAGTTATAGTCTCCGGCCCCCTCCCAGTTAGGGGGAGTGGTGAGCTCTACAGCAGAGTCTCACAACTCAATCACTGGTTGAAAACTGTTTTCTGCCCCTCATAAAAGATAGAATTTGTAGATAATTGGCCCTCTTTCTGGGACTCACCCACAAACAGGACCAAGCCTGGCCTGCTAAGGAGTGGCGGACTCCATCCTAAAAAAAAATACATGCGCGTTAAGGGCGCAAACTGGACACAGAGCTTCCTCTGTTCCAGAATGCCTGAGATTAATTGCTTTTGTCCGGTTGAATCGCCAATTGTTTTGTATGTTTATAACATCCTAAAGCTTGATTCTGCACTTAGTTTGGCCAGTTTAGTCGACATATAATATGTAATTTTGAAGTTTTGATGCGCAACTGTTCGGGACCAGAAGTCATTTTGGATGCATTTCAGCTGTAAGTGTTAGCATATGCTAATACAAAGACACTCGACTTGAAACCAAACAATGTATTGGGTAAGTATGACTCCTTCCACTACATTCTGATCGAAGACCATCAAAGGTAAGGGAATATTTATTTTGTAATTTTGTATTTCTGTTGACTCCAACATAGCGGAGAAATATTGCTTACGTCTGAGCGCCGCCTCAGATTATTGCCTAGTGAACGATTTCTGTAACGTTAAAAATAAATGTAACACAGCGGTTGCATTAAGAAGCAGTGTATCTTTCTAACTATATGTAGAACATGTATATTTAGTCAAAGTTAATGATGTGTATTTCTGTTATCTGGCGGAGCTTTCTATAATTTCTCCGGACAATTTTGAGCATTTTTTGAACATGGCGTCAATGTAAACGGAGATTTATGGATATAAATTGCATATTATTGAAAAAAACATAAATGTACTGTGTAACATGTCATATTACTGTCATCTGATGAAGATTTTCAAAAGGTTAGTGAATGATTTTAATCTTTTGTTGACAAAATGGCTGCATATCATCTGTGTCTTTGTGGTGGTTTGACATAAATATGTGCTATGTTTTCATCGTAAAACATTTTAGAAATCTGACTCGCTGGGTAGATGAACAAGGTGTTTATCTTTCATTTGAGCTATTGGACTTGTTAATGTGTGGAGGTTAAATATTTCTAAGAATATTTTTGCATTCCATGCGCCACCGTTCCAGCTGAACGGGGGGAGGTGGCATTCCCCTCATTAACTTATTTGACAAAAAGGTCATTACCATTAGAAAGAAAATTACGGACTCCTCTTTAAATCTGTGTATTCCTCCAAAGCTCAGTTGTCCTGAGTCTGAACAACTCTGCCAGGACCTAGGATCAAGGGAGACACACAAGTTTTTAAATCTATATCTCTTGACACATTGATGAACATAATCATGGCCTCTAAACCTTCGAGCTGCATACTGGACCCTATTACAACTAAACTACTGAAAGAGCTACTTCCAACTAAAATTCAGTTAGTGCTAAACATGGCTGCTAGAATCTTGACTAGAACCAAAAAAATGTGCTCACACTGGCTTCCTGTTAAGGCTGAATACAAGGTTTTACTGCTAACCTACAAAGCATTACATTGCTTCTACCTATCTTTCCGATTTTGTACTGCCGTACATACCTACACGTACGCTACGGTCACAAGATGCAGGCCTCCTTATTGACCCTAGAATTTCTAAGCAAACAGCTGGAGGCAGGGCTATCTCCTATAGAGCTCAATTTTTATGGAATGGTCTGCCTATCGATGTGAGAGACGCTGACTTGCTCTCAAACTTTGTCTTTACTGAAGACTCATCTCTTCAGTGGGTCATATGATTAAGTGTAGTCTGGCCCAGGGGTGTGAAGTTGAACGGAAAGGCACTGGAGAAACGAACCGCCCTTGCTGATTCTCTGTCAAAATACTCCCACCCCAAATACACACAGTGGCTTTGGAAAGTATTCACCCCCCTTCACATTCTTCCTATTTTGTTGCCTTACAACCTGGAATTAAAAATGGATTTTGGGGGGGTTTGTATCATTTGATTTACACAACATGCCGAACTACTTAAAAGATGTGAAATATTTTTTTCTTGCGAAACAAACAAGAAATAAGACAATAAAAACAGAAAACTTGAGCATGCATAACTATTCACCCCCCCCCCCCCCCCCAAAGCCAACACTTTGTAGAGCCACCTTTTGCAGCAATTACAGCTGCTAGTCTCTTGGGGTATGTCTCTATAAGCTTGGCACATCTAGCCACTGGGATATTTGCCCATTCTTCAAGGCAAAACTGTTCCAGCTCCTTCAAGTTGGATGGGTTCCGCTGGTGTACAGCAATCTTTAAGTCATACCACAGATTCTCAATTAGATTGAGGTCTGGGCTTTGACTAGGCCATTCCAAGGCATTTAACCCTTTCCCTTTAAACCACTCAAGTGTTTCTTTAGCAGTATGCTTAGGGTCATTGTCCTGCTGGAAGGTGAACCTCTGTCCCAGTCTCAAATCTCTGGAAGACTGAAACAGGTTTCCCTCAGGAATTTCCCTGTATTTAGCGCCATCCATCATTCCATCAATTCTGATCAGTTTCCAAGTCCCTGCCGATGGAAAAACATCCCCACAGCATGATGCTGCGGGATTGTGTTCTCGGGGTGATTAGATGTGTTGGTTTTTCCCCAGAGATAGTGTTTTCCTTGATGGCCAAAAAGCTATATTTTTGTCTCATCTGAGCAGAGTACCTTCTTCCATATGTTTGGGGAGTCTCCCACATGCCTTTTGACGAACACCAAATCTGTCTGCTTATTTTTTTCTTTAAAACCTGTTAAGGATAGGGCTGTCTGCTGCCCCCTTTGGAGTAATTGCGTGCCCATATTAAACAGAAAAAAAATCTTTCAAAAATTGCTAATATATGCATATAAAAAATATTATTGAATAGAAAACACTCTAAAGTTTCTAAAACCGTTGAAATTATGTCTGTATGTAAAGCAGAACTCTCAGGGCAGTCATTCTCCCAAACTCTCTCTTGTCATCATAAAAGTTGGCCCAATTTTGACGTCATCGCCCCCACCCTTCCCAAGCGCCTACAGACCTGGGAACAGTTTCTATGTCTTCAGCGCGATGTCTGCTTTCAATGGGGCTTCTCATTGTGAGAATAGCGCGCTCACGAGAGTTTTGGCGGCCCGAAACCTTTCGGTCACAAGAAAAAAAAGGTCACATACATGCGCGCTCTTCTTCAGTGTGCTCTCTTTTCCAAGAATGATTGAACGGCACGTGTGTTTCTGTTCGTCCTGAGAATTGTTGTGCACCTTTATAACATGCTAAAGCTTGGTTATGAACATAGTTTGACAAGTTTAGTCGACATATAATATGTAAATTCGACGTTTTGGTGCGCATCCACTTGACTTTTGGCTGCATTTCAACCGAAATATGCCGTGTTTGATAACCAAAAGACACAGACTTCACAACTAAACGATGTTTTTGGTAAGTATAATTCCTTCCAGGTCTTCTGATGGAAGAACAGCAAAGGTAAGGGAATATTTATGTGTTAAATTTGGGTTTCTGTGGACTCCAAGATAGAGGAGCCATCATGCTAATTTCTGAGCGCCGACTCATATTATAGCCTAGTGAACGAATTCTGTAACGTTAAAAATAAATGTAACACAGCGATTGCATTTAGAAGAAGTGTATCTTTCTATATATATGTAGAACATGCATATTTAGTTAAAGTTTATGATGTGTATTGCTTGTTATCTGACGTTATCTGCCGGAGCTATCGTCATTTCTCCGGACATTTGAGTAGCATTTTTTGAACAATGCGTAATTGTACAGAGATTTATGGATATATATAGCATATTATTGAAAAAAACATAAATGTACTGTGTAACATGTTATATTACTGTCATCTGATGAAGATTTCAAAAGGTTAGTGATTTATTTTTCTTTTAATCCTGCGTTTGTTGATTGCATATTTTGTTCAACTTGGCTATGCAAATTAGCTGTGTCTTTGGTGGTGGTTTGACATAAATATGTGCTATGTTTTCGCCGTAAAACATTTTAGAAATCTGACTTGCTGGGTAGATAAACAAGGTGTTTATCTTTCATTTAAGCTATTGGACTTGTTAATGTGTGGAGGTTAAATATTTTTAAGAATATTTTTTGCGTTCCATGCGCCACATTCCAGCTGAGGGTGTTAGGGAAAGTTCCCAAGTGGGGATCAACATCCACATGAAGTTTTAAGCAATTGCTTTTTTTCTGGCCACTCTTCCGTAAAGCCCAGCTCTATGGAATGTATGGCTTAGCTCTGTGGAGTGAATTGGTCATATGATCGAGTGTAGTCTGGCCCAGGAGTGTGAAGGTGAATGGAAAGGCTCTTCCAGTCTGGGTTGGCGCCCCCCCCCTTGGGTTGTGCCGTGGCGAAGATCTTTGTGGGCTATACTCGGCCTTGCCTTAGGATGGTAAGTTGGTGGTTGAAGATATCCCTCTAGTGGTGTGGGGGCTGTGTTTTGGCAAAGTGGGTGGGGTTATATCCTTCCTGTTTGGCCCTGTCCGGGGGAATCATTGGATGGGGCCATGGGGTCTCCTGACACCTCCTGTCTCAGCCTCCAGTATTTATGCTGCGGTAGTTTATGTGTCGGGGGGCTAGGGTTAGTTTGTTATATCTGGAGTACTTCTCCTGTCTTAGCCGGTGTGCTGTGTGAATTTAAGTATGCTCTCTAATTCTCTATTCTTTCTCTCTCTCGGAGGACCTGAGCCCTAGGACCATGCCTCAGGATTACCTGGCATGATGACTCCTTGCTGTCCCCAGTCCACCTGGCCGTGCTGCTGCTCCAGTTTCAACTGTTCTGCCTGCGGCTATGGAATCCTGACCTGTTCACCGGATGTGCTACCTGTCACAGACCTGCTGTTTTCAACTCTCTAGAGACAGCAGGAGTGGTAGAGATACTCTTAATGATCGGCTATGAAAAGCCAACTGACATTTACTCCTGAGGTGCTGACTTGCTGCACCCTCGACCACTACTGTGATTATTATTATTTTACCATGCTGGTCATTTATGAACATTTGAACATCTTGGCCATGTTCTGTTATAATCTCCACCCGGCACAGCCAGAAGAGGACTGTTCAAAGTTTCAGATTTTTTTTTATAACCCAACTGTGATCTGTACTTCTCCACAACTTTGTCCCTGACCACTTGCTTGGTGGGGCCCTTTGCTTAGTGGTGTTGCAGACTCTGGGGCCTTTCAGAACAGGTGTATATATACTGAGATCATGTGACACTTAGATTGCACACAGGTGGACTAATTATGTGACTTCTGAAGGTAATTGGTTGCACCAGATCTTATTCAGGGGCTTCATATCAAAGGGGGTGAATACATATACACGCACCACTTTTCCGTTTTTTATTTTAAATATTTTTTTGAAACAAGTTATGTTTTTAATTTCACTTCACCAATTTTGACTATTTTGTGTATGTCCATTACATGAAATCCCCAATAAATCCATTTAAATTACAGGTTGTAATGCAACAAAATAGGAAAAATGCCAAGGGGGATGAATACTTTTGCAAGGCACTGTACACACACACACACACACACACACACACACACACACACACACACACACACACACACACACACACACACACACACACACACACACACACACACACACACACTATTAGGCGTGTTCCCCTGTTTACATGTTTGGGCGTATGTGTGTCAGAGGTGAGGGATGATAAGCCAGTGTTTGAGAGCCGTCTGGTGTGTTAGTAGGACATGCAGAGGCATTCCAATTTCCTGTCTTTCCCTACACCCTACCCATTACCCCCTACTGTCACCCTGGCCTAGCCCCTTACTCTCAAACTACTAACCCCTAAGTTTCCAACATGACCTGACTTGTGTGTGTTACACGTAGTGTTACAGGAGGAGTTGAAACGGGGCATGCCTCATACCTGCGGCAGCACCTGGATCTCCTCGCCATTATGGCTGACATCTTGCAGTTCCTACGAAAACCGAGCAACATCATCATGTACGCCCGCAAGGATTTCTTTGCCTTCCGCCGACTCCCGGGGGGCACCTTAAACACCTCTTCACATCGAAGACACACACTGTGGCTGTGTCTCAATAGTCTAGTAGCTTCCTTTCACAGGCACTTCAGTTAGCAATACTATTCTGGTTAGCAGATGGGCCTCGAGATCGAGACTAAAGATCAAATATGAATGCTTTTATGGATGTTTTGTTTTTTATTTTGAGATACTGTTTTTACTGTTTGTTTGCGTGAGCTGTATTGAAACAAATCCCAATAAACTCTGTTGCTATGGCAATAACAAGAGTTACCCTTTCATTTGGTGTGAATGAAAGAAAATGTATTATTTCATGTCTTGTATGTCTCCCATGTTTAATATTTGTTATTCACTTTATCTTCTAGTGATAATTCCAGTAACTGCTAATTTGCTTTGGGTCTGATGTGATCAACCCATATATTTATAAGAATAAAGATCTAAATAAAATTATGCTGATGCTCATCTGACTCAACAAGTAATGCTATTGTTTGGATAACGTTGCTGCCCGGATATCCTAGGAATGTGACGGCCTTTGAATAACACAATTATGTGTGTATTAATACCCCAGACCATCTTGCAAGGCAGACTGAGACCGCATTGACTTTCCTAGCCCTTGATCATGCTTCTCAGATCAATTTATATTACACATAAGAGTCATTGAACGAAGGCGACTTCTGTTTGGGGGAGTTTTGTCAAGAGCCCCTATGCTCGGTCTGAACATTAACACGAAACAGACTAAAATTCCATCTAAACGTGAATCGGTTCTGAATTGCGATACGGTTCCAGAAGCATAAGGAGCGTATCTTTCATTTCAGCAAAAAAAAAAAAAACTTAAAACAAAACATTAAATGGATACACACCTTTAATAGTGTTAGGGTTAGTGTTCCCACATGGCCACATCTCCATGTTACAGCACGTGTTTACAGAGGACAGACTGCAGATGGAGGGACCACCTATACTGATTAGCATGCTCCGAACACCTGTGTGTAATGGAAGAAGTCCATCTGAAACATGCTGTCACGGACATTTTGGAAATTATTTTGATGTGATATGAAAGTAAAGTGCTTTATGTTTCTAGATCCACATCGTAATTGAGAATCGATTCATGTTTAGATGGAGTATTTGGCTATTTTGGCTGCATGAGCCAGTTTACCGCAGTTTACCGCTCCTTAAGAATACATATAATATCCAGGCTGTATCAGGCTGTATCACATCCGGTCGTGACTGGGAGTCCCATAGTGCGGCACACAATTGGCCCAGCATTGGCCGGGTTTGGCCGGGGCAGGCCGTCATTGTAAATAAGAATTTGTTCTTAACTGACTTGCCTAGTTAAATAAAGGTTCAATAAAATAAAATATATATAAAATATCAGAAAAACAAAATCATGTTTGAGAGCTTTTATTGAAAGGCAGACGAAACATCTCAAACCATTTGAGTGCAAATGAAAAGCAACATTTCATCCATGGATCTACTGATGCACTGGCACTTCAGTGCACTTAAGAGGCAGGGTCAACTCAGTTAGTGAGGACAGGTCAGGATGGTGAGCACCAGACACAGCATCATTACACTCCTGTACTATTCATCTTCTACATGTAAGGGAAAGTATTGTGATCTGAAAACAAACCCACCGGGAAGGGGAGCGAGTCATAACCTACTGTAGCCGATACCAAAGTCTGATGAACCGTCGATTGGTGTGATCAATCTTCAACAACAAAAAATGGAGCAAAATCCAAAACAACTTTGTGATTTGCTGAATTAAGACGACTACAGTACAGGACTACGGTGCAGGACAACAGTACAGGAGTAGAGTACAGGACTACAGTAGAGGACTACAGTAGAGGACTACAGTAGAGGACTACAGAACAGGACTACAGTACAGGAGTAGAGTACAGGACTACAGTAGAGGACTACAGTAGAGGACTACAGTACAGGACTACAGTAGAGGGCTACAGTACAGGACTACAGTACAGGACTACAGTACAGGACTACAGTACAGGACTACAGTAGAGGGCTACAGTACAGGACTACAGCACAGGACTACAGTACAGGAGTAGAGTACAGGACTACAGTAGAGGACTACAGTACAGGACTACAGTACATGACTAAAGTAGAGGGCTACAGTACTGGACTACAGTAGAGGGCTACAGTACAGGACTACAGTAGAGGGCTACAGTACAGGACTACAGTAGAGGACTACAGCACAGGACTACAGTAGAGGGCTACAGTACAGGACTACAGTAGAGGACTACAGAACAGGACTACAGTACAGGACTAAAGTAGAGGGCTACAGTACTGGACTACAGTAGAGGGCTACAGTACAGGACTACAGTAGAGGGCTACAGTACAGGACTACAGTAGAGGACTACAGCACAGGACTACAGTAGAGGACTACAGAACAGGACTACAGTACAGGAGTAGAGTACAGGACTACAGTAGAGGACTACAGTAGAGGACTACAGTACAGGACTACAGTAGAGGGCTACAGTACAGGACTACAGTACAGGACTACAGTACAGGACTACAGTACAGGACTACAGTACAGGACTACAGTAGAGGGCTACAGTACAGGACTACAGCACAGGACTACAGTACAGGAGTAGAGTACAGGACTACAGTAGAGGACTACAGTACAGGACTACAGTACAGGACTACAGTACATGACTAAAGTAGAGGGCTACAGTACTGGACTACAGTAGAGGGCTACAGTACAGGACTACAGTAGAGGGCTACAGTACAGGACTACAGTAGAGGACTACAGCACAGGACTACAGTAGAGGGCTACAGTACAGGACTACAGTAGAGGACTACAGAACAGGACTACAGTACAGGACTAAAGTAGAGGGCTACAGTACTGGACTACAGTAGAGGGCTACAGTACAGGATTACAGTAGAGGGCTACAGTACAGGACTACAGTAGAGGACTACAGCACAGGACTACAGTAGAGGGCTACAGTACAGGACTACAGTAGAGGACTACAGTACATGACTACAGTAGAGGACTACAGTACATGACTACAGTAGAGGACTACAGTACAGGACTACAGTACGTGACTACATCACAGGACTACAGTACAGGACTACAGTAGAGGACTACAGTAGAGGGCTACAGTACAAGACTACATCACAGGACTACAGTAGAGGGCTACAGTACAGGAATACAGTAGAGGGCTACAGTACAAGACTACAGCACAGGACTACAGCACAGGACTACAGTAGAGGACTACAGCACAGGACTACAGTACAGGACTACAGTAGAGGACTACAGCACAGGACTACAGTACAGGACTACAGTACATGACTACAGTAGAGGACTACAGCACAGGACTACAGTACAGGACTACAGTAGAGGACTACAGCACAGGACTACAGTACAGGACTACAGTAGAGGACTACAGCACAGGACTACAGTACAGGACTACAGTACAAGACTACAGCACAGGACTACAGTAGAGGACTACAGTACAGTACTAGATTAGAGGACTACAGTAGAGGGCTACAGTACAGGACTACAGTACAGGACTACAGCACAGGACTACAGCACAGGACTACAGTACAGGACTACAGTAGAGGACTACAGTACAGTACTAGATTAGAGGACTACAGTAGAGGACTACAGCACAGGACTACAGTAGAGGACTACAGTAGAGGACTACAGCACAGGACTACAGCACAGGACTACAGCACAGGACTACAGTACAGGACTACAGTACAGGACTACAGCACAGGACTACAGTACAGGACTACAGTACAGGACTACAGCACAGGACTACAGTACAGGACTACAGTACAGGACTACAGTACAGGACTACAGTACAGGACTACAGCACAGGACTACAGTACAGGACTACAGCACAGGACTACAGTACAGGACTACAGTACAGGACTACAGTACAGGACTACAGTACAGGACTACAGTACAGGACTACAGTAGAGGACTACAGTACAGTACTAGATTAGAGGACTACAGTAGAGGACTACAGTAGAGGACTACAGTACAGGACTACAGCACAGGACTACAGCACAGGACTACAGCACAGGACTACAGTACAGGACTACATCACAGGACTACAGTAGAGGACTACAGTAGAGGACTACAGTAGAGGGCTACAGTACAAGACTACAGTAGAGGACTACAGTAGAGGACTACAGCACAGGACTACAGCACAGGACTACAGCACAGGACTACAGCACAGGACTACAGTAGAGGACTACAGTACAGGACTACAGCACAGAACTACAGTAGAGGACTACAGTAGAGGACTACAGTACAGTACTACAAGACTACAGAGGACTACAGTAGAGGACTACAGTAGAGACTACAGTAGAGGACTACAGTACAGGACTACAGTACAGGACTACAGTAGAGGACTACAGTACAGGACTACAGTAGAGGACTACATTACAGGACTACAGTAGAGGACTACAGTAGAGGACTACAGCACAGAACTACAGTAGAGGGCTTCAGTAGAGGACTACAGTACAGTACTAGATTAGAGGACTACAGTAGAGGGCTTCAGTAGAGGACTACAGTAGAGGACTACAGTACAGTACTAGATTAGAGGACTACAGTAGAGGACTACAGCACAGGACTACAGTAGAGGACTACAGTACAGGACTACAGTTGAGGACTACAGTACAGGACTACAGTAGAGGACTACAGTACAGGACTACAGTACAGGACTACAGCACAGGACTACAGTACAGGACTACAGTACATGACTACAGTAGAGGACTACAGTAGAGGACTACAGCACAGGACTACATTAGAGGACTACAGTAGAGGGCTACAGTACTGGACTACAGTATAGGGCTACAGTACAGGACTACAGTAGAGGACTACAGCACAGGACTACAGTAGAGGACTACAGTAGAGGGCTACAGTACTGGACTACAGTAGAGGGCTACAGTACAGGACTAGAGCACAGAACTACAGTATAGGACTACAGTACAGGACTACAGTACAGGACTACAGTACAGGACTACAGCACAGGACTACAGCACAGGACTACAGTAGAGGACTACAGCACAGGACTACAGTAGAGGACTACAGTAGAGGGCTACAGTACAGGACTACAGTAGAGGGCTACAGTACAGGACTACAGTAGAGGGCTACAGTACAGGACTACAGCACAGGACTACAGCACAGGACTACAGTACAGGACTACAGTAGAGGACTACAGTACAGGACTAAAGTAGAGGACTACAGTACAGGACTACAGTAGAGGACTACAGTACAGGACTACAGCACAGGACTACAGTACAGGACTACAGCACAGAACTACAGTACAGGACTACAGTAAAGGACTACAGTACAGTACTAGATTAGAGGACTACAGTAGAGGACTACAGTACAGTACTAGATTAGAGGACTACAGTAGAGGACTACAGTAGAGGACTGCAGCACAGGAATACAGTAGAGGACTACAGCACTTGACTACAGTAGAGGACTACAGTACAGGACTACAGTACAGGACTACAGTAGAGGACTACAGCACAGAACTACAGTACAGGACTACAGTAGAGGACTACAGTACTGGACTACAGTAGAGGACTACAGTACAGGACTACAGTAGATGACTACAGTACAGGACTACAGTACAGGACTACAGTACAGGACTACAGTACAGGACTACAGTACAGGACTACAGTAGAGGGCTACAGCACAGAACTACAGCACAGGACTACAGTAGAGGGCTACAGTACTGGACTACAGTAGAGGACTACAGTACAGGACTACAGTAGAGGACTACAGTACAGGACTACAGTAGAGGACTACAGTACAGGACTACAGTAGAGGACTACAGCACAGGACTACAGTAGAGGACTACAGTACAGGACTACAGCACAGGACTACAGTACAGGACTACAGTAGAGGACTACAGTACAGGACTACAGTAGAGGACTACAGCACAGGACTACAGTAGAGGACTACAGTACAGGACTACAGTAGAGGACTACAGTACAGGACTAGATTAGAGGACTACAGTACAGGACTACAGTAGAGGACTACAGACTACAGTACAGGACTACAGCACAGGACTACAGTAGAGGACTACAGCACAGGACTACAGTACAGGACTACAGTAGAGGACTACAGTACAGGACTACAGTAGAGGACTACAGTACAGGACTACAGTAGAGGACTACAGTACAGGACTACAGTAGAGGACTACAGTACAGGACTACAGTAGAGGACTACAGTACAGGACTAGATTAGAGGACTACAGTACAGGACTACAGTAGAGGACTACAGCACAGGACTACAGTAGAGGACTACAGCACAGGACTACAGTAGAGGACTACAGCACAGGACTACAGTACAGGACTACAGTAGAGGACTACAGTACAGGACTACAGTAGAGGACTACAGCACAGGACTACAGTAGAGGACTACAGTACAGGACTACAGTAGAGGACTACAGTACAGGACTACAGTAGAGGACTACAGTAGAGGACTACAGTAGAGGACTACAGTACAGGACTACAGTAGAGGACTACAGTACAGGACTACAGTACAGGACTACAGTACAGGACTACAGTACAGGGCTACAGTACAGGACTACAGCACAGGACTACAGTACAGGACTACAGTAGAGGACTACAGTAGAGGACTACAGTACAGGACTACAGAGTAGGGACTACAGTAGGACTACAGTAGAGGACTACAGTACAGAGGGACTACAGTAGAGGACTACAGTAGAGGACTACAGAACAGGACTACAGTACAGGACTACAGTAGAGGGCTACAGTACTGGACTACAGTAGAGGGCTACAGTACAGGACTACAGTAGAGGACTACAGTACAGGAGTAGAGTACAGGACTACAGTACAGGAGTAGAGTACAGGACTACAGTAGAGGACTACAGTACAGGACTACAGTAGAGGACTACAGTACAGGACTACAGTACAGGACTACAGTACAGGACTACAGAACAGGACTACAGTACAGGGCTACAGTACAGGACTACAGTAGAGGACTACAGTACAGGACTACAGTACAGGACTACAGTACAGGACTACATCACAGGACTACAGTACAGGGCTACAGTAGAGGACTACAGTAGAGGACTACAGTAGAGGACTACAGTAGAGGACTACAGAACAGGACTACAGTACAGGACTACAGTAGAGGGCTACAGTACTGGACTACAGTAGAGGGCTACAGTACAGGAGTAGAGTACAGGACTACAGTAGAGGACTACAGTAGAGGACTACAGTAGAGGGCTACAGTACAGGACTACAGTACAGGAGTAGAGTACAGGACTACAGTAGAGGACTACAGTAGAGGACTACAGTAGAGGACTACAGAACAGGACTACAGTACAGGACTACAGTAGAGGGCTACAGTACTGGACTACAGTAGAGGGCTACAGTACAGGACTACAGTAGAGGACTACAGTACAGGACTACAGTAGAGGACTACAGTACAGGAGTAGAGTACAGGACTACAGTACAGGAGTAGAGTACAGGACTACAGTAGAGGACTACAGTACAGGACTACAGTAGAGGACTACAGTACAGGACTACAGTACAGGACTACAGTACAGGGCTACATCACAGGACTACAGTACAGGGCTACAGTAGAGGACTACAGTAGAGGACTACAGTAGAGGACTACAGAACAGGACTACAGTACAGGACTACATCACAGGACTACAGTACAGGGCTACAGTAGAGGACTACAGTAGAGGACTACAGTAGAGGACTACAGAACAGGACTACAGTACAGGACTACAGTAGAGGGCTACAGTACTGGACTACAGTAGAGGGCTACAGTACAGGACTACAGTAGAGGACTACAGTACAGGAGTAGAGTACAGGACTACAGTACAGGACTACAGTAGAGGACTACATCACAGGACTACAGTACAGGACTACAGTAGAGGACTACAGTACAGGACTACAGTAGAGGACTACATCACAGGGCTACAGTACAGGACTACAGTACAGGACTACAGTACAGGACTACAGTACATGACTACAGTACAGGACTACAGTAGAGGACTACAGTACATGACTACAGTAGAGGACTACAGTAGAGGACTACAGTACATGACTACAGTAGAGGACTACAGTAGAGGGCTACAGTACAAGACTACAGCACAGGACTACAGCACAGGACTACAGCACATAACTACAGTACAAGACTACAGTAGAGGACTACAGTACAGGACTACAGTACAGGGCTACAGTACAGGACTACAGTACAGGGCTACAGTACAGGACTACAGTAGAGGACTACAGTACAGGACTACAGTAGAGGGCTACAGTACAGGAATACAGTAGAGGGCTACAGTACAAGACTACAGTAGAGGACTACAGTACATGACTACAGTAGAGGGCTACAGTAGAAGGCTACAGTAGAGACCTACAGTGGAGGACTACAGTACAGGACTACAGCACAGGACTACAGCACAGGACTACAGTAGAGGACTACAGTACAGGACTACAGTAGAGGACTACAGTACAGGACTAAAGTAGAGGACTACAGTACAGGACTACAGCACAGGACTACAGCACAGAACTACAGTACAGGACGACACACCTGATGTTACCAAGCTATGGCTGCATTAAGTTGTTTGTTGTTATGTGTTGTGTTAGAAGTCCTGAATAACTTACTTGAATACACTAAATATTCTTCATGTTTTCAGTGGTTGTGTCATGGTTGTGTGGTGGTGCATCATGCCTGCAGATTTCCCCTCCCCCACTAATCAAGATTCACGACCCAGCTCTAGCTTGTGCTGGAATGCACGTCCCCGCTTGCGCAGGGCTCAGGGGGCCTCAGGCTGTGCTCCAGTACTCGTGTGCATGTACTAAAGGGCCTCCTGAAACTGGAACTAGCAAGATGTCAGCCCCCACGAATAGATGACTTTGAAAACAACAGTCGGCCATCTTGGAGGCTGTCTCCAGTTCTTATTATAGCTCAGCGGTTTTCCATAGGAATACATGGATGACGAGAGCACTATCACAATCCACTGGTTTTAATGTCTATGGCTCGAGCGAACAGGGGACAGCTCCAGTGAGTGCAATGGCCAGTCGAGAGCGCAAATTAAACTTCAGCACTTGCAAGTGTGCCTTTGAGTGAGTCGAACGTCATTGTCACAGATCAAAAATAAATATTTCTTAAATAATACACATACAACTGTAAGCAATTAAACGTGATTCAAATGTGTAAAAAAAATAATACATTGTAACGCATTCAATTGTCCACCAAAAATAGTCTCTTGTCATTGTCAAGTTTTCACTCTCAATTTCTTAAATCACTCTCTTTCAAGTCTTGGAACCTTTGGGTTTGATTTCAAGCGGATGGGGGGCGGGCTTAAAGGCGGGTGCATCTAGAAACCTCAGATAGGTCACTTTCACTGGCATGATGGATGAACTAACTAATTCCTGCACTTGGCCATATCTGTGTTGTGATTGGCTATTACGCCCTTGTTTGCGTGTCTTCAAACAGGTGCACTGCAGAGCTGTCTGTTTAGCTAGCATGCTGGCTAAGCAGTAAGCACCAGAAGACTTGGGAAACCAAGAATATTGATAGCCAAATTAATTGGGAATTAAATTCACATAGCTATAGGCTATACATTCAGTCGAGTGGAATCTACTTGCTTAAGTTAGCTAATTAATTACTTGTCAGACAGCAAAATACGTATGTAAAACGAAAAGCAGACAGTCAGCTCTAGCAAACACCATACAATGAGTTCACAAATTGCAGCAGGATCCAATATTCAGGGTATTAAACCAAAGGACACACACACAGCACATGGGCATTTTGAATAAAATGAAGAGGAAAGGGAGAACCTGCAACCTGCTACAGTTCATCCAGTACATAACCAGTCCCATATAATACAATATAAACGGACATGAAGCTGATAAATCAGCTAAACTCAGTTTAACATGTCAGAATCAGCTTTATTAGCCAAATACATTTGCATGTACAGGAATTTGACTCTGTGAAATGGTTCTGCCACAATAAACAGAATATACAGACAGACGATAAACAGGATATACAGACAAAATATATAGACGCAGAATTTCCACATACAATATGTACACTATGAACACTGTAAGCTACATGACAAATTATGCATGTAAGAGATGTGGCAAAAAGAGCCATTTGCAGTTCTGTGTTAGTGCAGTGTGCATAGTCTGTGGATAAATAGTGCAGTGTGCATAGTCTGTGGATAAATAGTGCAGTGTGCATAGTCTGTGGATAAATAGTGCAGTGTGCATAGTCTGTGGATAAATAGTGCAGTGTGCATAGTCTGTGGATAAATAGTGCAGTGTGCATAGCCTGTGGATAAATAGTGCAGTGTGCATAGTCTGTGGATAAATAGTGCAGTGTGCATAGTCTGTGGATAAATAGTGCAGTGTGCATAGTCTGTGGATAAATAGTGCAGTGTGCATAGTCTGTGGATAAATAGTGCAGTGTGCATAGTCTGTGGATAAATAGTGCAGTGTGCATAGTCTGTGGATAAATAGTGCAGTGTGCATAGTCTGTGGATAAATAGTGCAGTGTGCATAGTCTGTGGATAAATAGTGCAGTGTGCATAGTCTGTGGATAAATAGTGCAGAGTGCAAAGTCCATGGATGAGAGGATCACCGTGGACCAGGTAGCCGGTTGGTGAGGGCCACGGAGCATGGGAAGAAACTGGTCAGGTGACGTGAGGTTTTGGATGTGACTGACCTGAACCATTTGCCAAAGGGTAGTGTAGAAGAGGGGGTGGAAGGTGTCGGCGATGATCTTTCCTACACTCTTCCTGGCCCAGGAGTCCTGCAGGACCTGGACAGAGGCAAACTGGCAGCCAATGACCCTCTCAGCAGACTGGACAATCAGTTCCATTGATGGAGCAGGTGAGAATGGACTCGATGATGGTCGTTTAGAACTGAATCAGTACACAAAGTATTCAAAGGAGAACTGAGGCAAAAGAACACCAGACATTCACCAAACATTGCGCTATGGATAACAAATTTGATTTATCGTAATTGTCGGATTGGGAACTAGCATTGTTTATCAATTACAGAATCCCAAAACATTTCAATTTGGCATTGGAAGTTTTATGTAATACAGTCAGTTATACAGGAGTGAAATCGCATAGGGAGTCTCATCAGATCAGATGTTTTCAGCAAGCTAGATCCATCTGTGGAAAGAACCCAAGTAGAACAAAGATATGTGCAAACATTCAACATAAGATTCCACCTAAAACAATGACTTGAGCTCTGTCCCAATGAATCTCTTCTCAACTCCTCACTTCCTCTCTACTCGCATCCCTTCTGAAAAACTCATTGGAGGAGGTCTGAGGTGAGGAACAGTGGGTTGTCTCCTCCAGTGGGGTTTTAGAAGGAGGTGCGATGGTCAGTCCTTGTACCCATAGCTCTGTCTATTCATTTGAGAGTGGTTATATTTCTTTTTTGAGTCTTTAAGAAACACATAAATGAGAATACAACTATGTTTAAGCATATACAGTGCCTTGCGAAAGTATTCGGCCCCCTTGAACTTTGCGACCTTTTGCCACATTTCAGCCTTCAAACAAAAAGATATAAAACTGTATTTTTTTGTGAAGAATCAACAACAAGTGGGACACAATCATGAAGTGGGACGACATTTATTGGATATTTAAAACTTTTTTAACAAATCAAAAACTGAAAAATTGGGCGTGCAAAATTATTCAGCCCCCTTAAGTTAATACTTTGTTATCTACGGAGAGGGCAGGCCTATACAAGAGATGGAATTAGATGTAGTATAGAGTTGTTGTACAATAGAATAGAATCCTTGTACAATCCATAGACATTGGTAAAAAGGTACAAGTAAAAGTAAAAAGTACACCACTTGTGTAAGGCATAAGATGAGTTGGTGACTCACTGGTCCAAACTTGGCATCCTCTGCCTCGTTGGTGTAGTGGTCCAGGGCGATGATGTAGAAGCTTGACTCCAGCCGATCAAACCTGCTCTCTCTACACACACTGACCTGTCTCCTGTCAGGGAATGTCACAGTTCAATACATTTTCAATATTTTAACATCTTTAATGTTGCATTGAAGGTAAGTGTACATTTTAAGACTGCTGTAGCTGTATCAAAAGAGGCAACAATGGATAATAATTTAGCCACTAAGTGATAACACACAATGTGGGACTGAGCCCATCTGAGGACAGTGCAGATGCAAAATTTGGTAACAAATGACAGTATAAACAGTCATTCTGTACCAAACTTTGCATCTGCACTCTTCTTCAAGTAAATGTGTTTCGGTAAAAAAAGTGTAAATTGTTCAAATTAGTTCTTGTGCATAAAGTTGTATGGCTTGTTTAACTTTGCAATCATTGGTTTTTGTTTGAAATACATTTTAAAGTGAAAAATCTGTTACCATGGAATTGCCTTGTACCAATCCATGCCAAATGTCAGTCAGTATGGCTCAATATTGAACAGCCTGCTTTCATCTAATGCCCAACTGACCTCGTGGAGAGCCATCCTCCTATAGGTTTTCACTTCATCCATTACCTACACTAGTCATAGGGTAGCCTAGTGGTTAGAGTGGTGGACTAGTAACCGGAAGGTTGCAAGTTCAAACCCCTGAGCTAACAAGGTACAAATCTGTCGTTCTCCCCCTGAACAGGCAGTTAACCCACTGTTCCCAGGCCGTCATTGAAAATAAGAATTTGTTCTTAACTGACTTGCCTGGTTAAATGAAGTATTGTTTAGCATTATAAACTGGGTGGTTCGAGCCCTGAATGATGATTGGCTGACAGCCACGGTATATTAGATCGTATACCAGGGGTATGACAAAACATTTTTTTCTACTGCTCTAATTACAGTTTATAATAGCAATAAGGCACCTTGGGGGTTTGTGGTATATGGGCAATATACCACTGCTAAGGGCTGTTCTTAGGCGCAATGCAGTTATCACACCCCCTCAAGCCATATTGCTTAATAAATTACTATCACATGCATTCAGTCGAGAGTCATCTTCCTAACCAGTAATAGACCGCAGCTGGTTATCATCCTGTCAAAGTGACAAATGTCCTATGCACAATGCCTTCATACAGCATCAAATAAATTAGAGGAACTCTCAGCAACACTAATGGTTAAGTTACGGGAGTGATTGGTGGATGTCATGGTTACCCGCAGGAAGTCCCCAGAGTGCTGTGCATAGAGGAGAGACAAGATATCCAACTTGGAACAGAATGGACTCCTGTTGCACCTGTCTCTGTCAACTGAGCAGAGGACAACTTCACCACCACATATTAGTGACAGCGGACTTGCATGGAAAAAGGGATGGAGAGAAATGGAAATAGTCTGGGTAGCCATTTGATTAGCTGTTCAGGAGTCTTATGGATTGGGGGTAGAAGCTATTTAGGAGCCTCTTGGACCTAGACATGGCGTTCCGGTACCTCTTGCCGTGCGGTAGCAGAAAAAACAGTCTATGAATAGGGTGGCTGGAGTCTTTGACAATTTTTAGGGCCGTTGACACCGCCTGGTATAGAGGTCCTGGATGGAAGGAAGCTTGGCCGGTGAAGTTCTGGGCCGTACGCACTACCCTCTGTAGTGCCTTGCGGTCAGAGGCTGAGCAGTTGCCATACCAGGCGGTTATGCAACCTGTCAGGATGCTCTCGATGGTGCAACTGTAAAACCTTTTGAGGATCTGAGGACCCATGCTAAATCTTTTCAATCTCCTGAGAGGGAATAGGTTTTGTTGTGCCCTCTTCACGATTGTCTTGGTGTGCTTGGAACATGCTGCTTTGTTGGTGATGTGGACGCCAAGGAACTTGAAACTCTCAACCAGCTCCACTGCAGCCCCATCGGTGAGAATGGGGGTGTGCTCGGTCCTCCTTTTCCTGTAGTCCACAATCATCTTCTTTGTCTTGATCACGTTGAGGGAGGTATTGTAAAGTGGCTGTTCCACTGGATGTCATAAGGTGAATTCACCAATTTGTAAGTCGCTCTGGATAAGAGCGTCTGCCAAATGACTTAAATGTAAATGTAAATGTAAATGTTGTTGTCCTTGCACCATACGGTCAGGTCTCTGACCTCCTCCCTATCGGCTGTCTCATCGTTGTCGGTGATCAGGCCTACCACTGTTGTGTCATCGGCAAACCTAATGATGGTGTTGGAGTCATGCCTGGCCGTGCAGTCATGAGTGAACAGAGAGTACAAGAGGGGGCTGAGCACCCACCCCTGAGGGGCCCCCGTGTTGAGGATCAGCATGGCGGATGTGTTGTTATCTACCCTTACCACCTGGGGGCAGCCCGTCAGGAAGTCCAGGATTCAGTTGCAGAGGGAGGTGTTTAGTCCCAGGGTCCTTAGCTTAGTGATGAGCTTTGAGGGCCTATAGTGTTGAATGCTAATCTGTAGTCAATGAATAGCATTCTCATATAGGTATTCCTTTTGTCCAGGTGGGAAAGGGTAGTGTGGAGTGCAATTGAGATTGCATCATCTGTGGATCTGTTGGGGCGGTATGCAAATTGGAGTGGGTCTAGGGTTTCTGGGATAATGGTGTTTATGTGAGCCATGACCAGCCTTTCAAAGCATTCCATGGCTACGGATGTGAGTGCTATGGGTCTGTAGTCATTTAGGCAGGTTACCTTAGTGTTCTTGGGCACAGGGACTATGGTTGTCTGCTTGAAACATGTTGGTATTACAGACTCAGACAGAGAGAGGTTGAAAATATCAGTGAAGACACTTGCCAGTTGGTCAGCGCATACTCGGAGTACACATCCTGGTAATCCATCTGACCCTGCAGCCTTGTGAATAATGACCTGTTTAAGGTCTTACTCACATCACCTGCGGAGAGTGTGATCACACAGTTGTCCGGAACAGCTGATGCTCTCATGCATGTTTCAGTGTTACTGGTGCTTCCTGCTTTAATTTGAGCTTGTAAGCAGGAATCAAGAGGATAGAATTATGGTCAGAGTTCATTCTAATGTATTGTAACTGCACAAAAACTGATAGCGTAAAAGTGATCAAATATGTATTTCAATCAGACTATCTCAAAGTATGCAGTTAGCGGTTTAGCTACAATATTGGCTACTTACTTGGCTCTTGGCTGCACTTCCTCCTCAATCACAGCTCTCTTCCCCAGTGAGGGTCTTCCCTGTCTGTTCTCACCCTGCCTCTTCCACTTTCCTAACACCTTCCAAGTCCTCCTCCTCTACTATTAAATCACAGGGTCAAACGTTAGTAAGCTAGCTGGTTAGCTAGTTAGCTTCCTAGCTTGCTGGCGTTAACCTAGCTTGCCTCATCAATACCCTGCTAGGCTAAATAACTGCCTACTTCAGTTTCAATATTGAGATCATAGTTGGCTAGCTAGCTAGTTGGTTGGTAAGCTTCTCTACTGAAAAACTATTCACACTCTTCACTGTCAGCCATCATTCACCTTTCAACATCCCCTTTCATCTTCTGTGGTTAAACTTTTGGTTAGAGAGTAGTCAAGCAGTGACTGAATTTAGAATTGGATAGACCATTTCGTTCCAGTTCGACTTTGATTCGGATATGACTCCATACATTGGCTCTACAGGTTCCCAGAGTGGACAGATAATGCATTGATGTTACAAGTCATTATACCACCCAGTGCTTAGTGATCGCTGCTCTGTCCCCCGGTGGGTCAAAACAAGTGCACCCCACATCATGGTTGTGTGCAGTACAGAACGGAACTATAGGCTACACCAGTGGTTAAAGGTCTGCATCTGTTTGCGTTTATTGCATTGGATAATTATATGGCGAGTTGAAATAATTTATCTCTTTAATATACTATAGTGATGCCTAATGCCTAAATAATCTAATTAATTATGATCTCAATTAACACAGTGTTGGCAAGTGCTTTTTAGTGTTGGCAAGTGTTTTTCTATTGTTATTGACATTGAGAGGAATAACCTATTCATTTCCTTTGGCTTAAAAATAAAAACAGAGGCAGGCCTATCACGCTGGCCTGGACAAATTACACTACATGGCCAAAAGTACAGTATCAATGCGTACTTTAGAAGTGTCTCATCTAAGGCAGAACCAGCCCTAGACAGGACTCCTCAATAATAATCACTACATTTACTTAATAAAAAACGAATTATACTAATTCACCGCACATAGCATGGAGACTTAGTACTGACACTCACTCGGAAGTGGTTGGGAATGTGTAAGGTAGCTGATCACGCAGCAATCCAGATCCCTCTACTGTCAGAGATAACACACACTGACAAAAAATGTAAAAAATAAAATAAGACAATTAAAAAAACAAGTGTCTCATTTTGTCCTACTTGGGCAATTTAATCATACTGTAAGTCTTATTCTTATTATTAAAATATAAGGGCCTCTCGGTTGGCGCAGTGGTTAAGGGCGCTGTACTGCAGCGCCAGAGACCCTGAGTTCGCAACCAGGCTCTGTCATAACCGGCCACGACCGGGGGTCTGTGGGGCGACGCACAATTGGCCTAGCATTGTCCGGGTTAGGGAGGGCTTGGCCGGTAGGGATGTCCTCTCATCGAGCACCAGCGACTCCTGTGGCGGGCCAGGCGCAGTGCGCACTAACCAAGGTTGCCAGGTGCACAGTGTTTCCTCTGACACATTGGTGCGGCTGGCTTCCGGGTTGGATGCGCGCTGTGTTAAGATGCAGTGCGGCTTGGTTGGGTTGTGTATCGGAGGATGCATGACATTCGAACTTCGTCTCTCCCGAGCCTGTATGGGAGTTTTAGCGATGAGATAGTAGCTAAAAACAATTGGATACCATGAAAAAGGTGTAATATATATAAGCACCTTACTTAAAATAGGACATTTGTGGTTCACTAAAGATTTCTTTGTATTGTATAGAGACATAGTCACTAAACGAATAACCCACTACAGAGCGCCAATAAGGTTGCTCTCTCACCTGTGCAACAATACAGGCCAGATCAATGAGGAAAGGGGAGGTGAGGGATTTGTTGTTTTGTGTTCTATGTCTTGTGAATACATGTTCTATGTCTTGTGAATACATGACAACTAGGAAGCTTGAGGGTTGATCAACACTATTTTCATTGTAGCTATTTATGTATTGTATCAACACCATACATAATGTATGGACCAGTGGAGGCTGCTGAGGGGAGGACGGCTCATAATAATGGCTGGAATGGAGTCAATGGAATGGTATGGAAACCATGTGATTGATGTGTTTGATACCATTCCATTGACTCCATTCCAGCCATTACTATGAGCCGTCCTCCCTTCACCAGCTTCCACTGATATGGACTTATCTCGATATCACTTGTTGTGGATAATGCTTAAGATTTGAATACATTAACATGTGTGACATGGAATGTCTAGAGGAGTATCAATTCTCATTGATTTAAAAAAAAAGGTCCCATTTAAGTCTACAGAAATTACTAAAGACCCAAATGTAAGTTTTATAATGGTAAAAGGAAACCCGGCACAATAAAGTAATTTTACTGAAATGTTAATGACCAAATGAAGACAACCCAGAGTTCATTAATGACCTTATACTAAAACTATAGCAATGTAACGGGAACATTATATGGGGGGATATTTTAACTGTGTGCTGAATGCAAGTCATCAACTTAACTATATCCTCTTCCTATCATGTCTAAGGTATTAAACCACAACATCAAAGAGATGGGTCAGAAACTGAAAGACTCATATTCAAGAATTCACGTTTTTATTGTAAACTCATTAACTGACTCAATGTAAATGCCTTCCTAGAATAATAATGAGCCATAGCACATTGTCTTTCACGTTTAAGCTCAAACCTCCTATGCTAATAACAAATACATGGTGATTCAACATAATGCTACTTGGAGACAAGCTGTTTACCTTATATCTCAACACACAGATAGACATGTTTTTGGAAATAAATGTAGATAATGCAGTATGCCCAATTGTTGTCTGGGAAGCTCTTAAAGCATATATGAGATATTGTGTCCTGTTTTACTCTTCACATGAGAAAAACAAGACCCATGAAATAATAATAATAGATCAGAAAATTCACGACTTAGAAAGAAAACACAGTTCAGATAGAAATGTTGACACCCTTCAACAGTTGAACACGTTGAAGCTTGAATATAACACAATAAACACCTGCTCTGCTGAGATTTCTGCCATGAAATCCATGCTTCAATATGTTGAGCAAGGTGAATGAAAGTTCAGGGAAAATGCTTGCTTGGAAATTGAAGAAAGTGGATGAGGAACGTACCATCCAGAGCAGTCAACCATCATCAGCAGGGCTAGTTCGGAATATTTGAACATGGATTTTAAAGAACTGCTTTTAACATTAAATGACACCAAAAAACAGCCAATAATTTCAGGTCCAGTACCATCGTTGGACCATGGGTGTGAAAGATTCAGCAGACTGCTGGCATTATACATCTAGCTAAAAGACTACTGTAAGCTCTGCTGGAGTCACTTTTATTTATAACTTTGACACCTTCTGGAAACAGAAGATACTCTACAGGAATGACAGAGTCCATCCAAATCATCTTGGCTCCTGGACTCTTTCCATGCGTTTCAAGGCTGCATTGAAATGGTAAATGATCCAAGACCAGCTCTTTTTTTAACCTTTACTTAACAAGGCAAGTCAGTTAAGAACAAATTCTTATTTTCAATGACAGCCTAGTGGGTTAACTGCCTTGTTCAGGGGCAGAACAACAGATTATTACCTTGTCAGCTCGGAGATTCGATCTACGGTTATAAGTCCAACACTCTAACCACTAGGCTACCTGCCGCCCCAAATTAATCCCTACCATTGTGACAATGAGTCGTCATAATGCTGAATCAAATGTACATGATCTTAGGGACATTGGCAAACACAATGTAAGTAATTTAATTTATGTACCCTTAATTGCACTGAATACATCTGTTTATCCTACAGCTGTTGTAAGCAGTAATCATGAGCCTATAAACCAGAGTTACACTGTTGGCACTGAGGCGGTGTGCAATAGTAGGACGACCACTTTATGCAGCTCACCCTGCACTATCAGCTCCAATGTAAATAGCATGAGTAAGTCTACCTCTGATAAGCTTCCCAGTAAAGAATTAAAAACAATCAAGCAACCCAGAAAAGTGCTAAAAATAGCCAATATTAACATATGTAGCCTAAGAAACAAGGTCCATGAAATCAATAACTTGCTTGTAACAGATTTATATTCTGACTATCTCTGAAACTCACTTAGATAATGCCTTTGATGATACAGTGGTAGCAATACATGGTTATAACATCTACCAAAAAGACAGCACTGCCAACGGGGGTGGTGTTGCGGTCTATATACAGAACCACATTCCTGTAAAGCTTGGAGACAATCTAATGTTAAATACATCTTGAAGTAATGTGGCTACAGGTTCATCTGCCTAAAGCCCGTTCTGGTGGGAAGCTGCTGTAGACCACCAAGTGCTAACAGTCAGTATCTGGATAATATGTGCAAAATACTTGATAATGTATGTGATATCAACAGAGAAGTATATTTTCTGGGTGATTTAAATATTGATTGGCTTTCATCAAGCTGCCCACTCATGAAAAAACTTCAAACTGTAACCAGTGCCTGCAACCTGGATCAGGTTGTCAGTCAACCTACGAGGGGTAGTTACAAACAGCACAGGAATGAAATCATCAACATGTATTGATCACATTTTTACTAATATTTGCTTTAGAGCAGTTTCCAAATTCATAGGATGTACTGATCACAATATAATAGCCATATCTAGAAAAACCAAAGTTCCAAAGGCTGGGCCTAATATAGTGTATAAGATGTCATACAATAAGTTTTGTAGTGATTCATATGTTGATGATGTAAAGAATATTTGCTGGTCTGTGGTGTGTAATGAGGAGCAACCAGACGCTGCACTTGACGCATTTATGAAACTACTTATTCTAGTTACTAATTAGCACACACCCATTAAGAAAATGACTGTAAAAACTGTTAAATCCCCTTGGATTGATGAGGAATTGAAAAATTGTATGGTTGAGAGGGATGAGGCAAAAGGTATGGCAATTAAGTCTGGCAGCCCAACTGATTGGCAAACATACTACAAATTAAGAAATCCTGTGACTAAACTAAATAAAAAGAGAAAGAAACTACACTATGATAGTAAGAAGCGTCGGAGCACCTTAAATGAAATTTTGGGGAAATAAGCCAACTCGGCTCCTTCATTTATTGAATCAGATGGCTCATTCATCACAAAGCCCGCTGATATTGCAAACTACTTTAATTCCTCTTTCATTGGCAAGATAAGCAAACTTAGTGATGACATGCCAGCAACAAACGCTGACACTACATATCCAAGTATATTAGACCAAATTATGAAAGACAATAATTATACTTTTGAATTCCGTAAAGTCTGTGTGGAAGAGGTGAAAAAATTATTGTTGACTATCAATAATGACAAGCGACCAAAAGAATTTCAGCATGCTTATAGGGAAGGACATTCAACACCACAGCACTTATACAAAAGGCTGATGATTGGCTGAGAGAAATTTATGATAAAATTATTGTGGGGGCTGTCATGTTAGACTTCATTGCAGGTTTTGACATTATTGATTATAGTCTGCTGCTGGAAAAACATATGTTTTATGGCTTTACACCCCCTGCTATAATGTGGATAAAGAGTTACTTGTCTAACAAAACACAGCAGGTGTTCTTTAATGGAAGCCTATCAGATAGAATCAGGAATTCCCCAGGGTAGCTGTTTAGGCCCCTTGCTTTTTTCAATTGTTACTAATGACGTGCCACTGACTTTGAGTAAAGCCAGAGTTTCTATGTATGCGGATGACTCAACACTATACACGTCAGCTACTACAGCAACTGAAATGACTGCAACACTCAACAAAGAGCTGCAGTTAGTTTCAGAGTGGGTGGCAAGGAATAAATTAGCCCAAAATATTTCTAAAACTAAAAGTATTGTATTTGGAACAAAACACTCACTCAACCTCAACTAAATCTTGTAATAAATAATGTGGAAATTGAGCAAGTTGAGATGACTAAACTTGGAGT